>NC_053389.1:314742426-314844391 GCF_905171765.1 Bufo bufo
CCCTTGCAAGACGGGTGGTAACGAGCCGTTGGGGGAAGCCCCGGCGACTAAGTCGCACGGTGCCACAGCAGCCAATCTTTTCTAGGAACAAATGCCTGAAGAGGGGCACACTTGTGTAAAAATTGTCCACATAAAGATGGTACCCCTTGCCAAATAAGGGTGACACCAAGTCCCAGACTGTCTTCCCACTGCTCCCCAGGTAGTCAGGGCAACCGACCAGCTCCAGGGTCAGATCTTTTCCCTCATAGATCCGAAATTTGTGGGTATAGCCTGTGGCCCTTTCACAGAGCTTATACAATTTGACCCCATACCGGGCCCGCTTGGGATGTATTGTTTGAAGCCAAGGCGCCCGGTAAAATGTATAAGGGACTCGTCTACGCAGATGTTTTGCTCAGGGGTATACAAATCTGCAAATTTGTTGTTGAAGTGGTCTTTGAGGGGCCGAATTTTGTGGAGCCGGTCAAAAGCTGGGTGGCCTCTGGGACGGGAGGTGCTGTTGTCGCTAAAGTGCAGGAAACGCAGGATGGTCTCAAATAGTGTCCTGGACATAGCAGCAGAGAACATGGGCATGTGATGAATTGGGTTCGTGGACCAATATGACCGCAATTCATGCTTTTTGGTTAGACCCATGTTGAGGAGAAGGCCCAGAAAAATTTTAATTTCGGAAACTTGGACTGGTTTCCACCGGAAAGGCTGGGCATAAAAGCTTCCCGGGTTGGCGGCTATAAATTGAGTGGCATACCGATTTGTTTCTGCCACAACTAAGTCCAAGAGCTCCGTAGTCAAGAACAGCTCAAAAAATCCCAGTGCCGAACCGATCTGAGCTGTCTCAACACGAACTCCAGAGTGGGCGGTGAAAGGGGGAACTACAGGTGCGGCTGAAGTTGGGGACTGCCAATCAGGGTTTGCCAGCACCTCAGGGACTCTAGGGGCTCTACGGGCCTGTCTGTGCGGTGGCTGCGACGGGGTAACTATTGCACGTGCCACCGTACCAGCTTCAACTGCCCTTCTGGTGCTCGCTACTTCACCATGTTGTACGGCAGTGCTGGTACTAGGTCCAGGATGGGCTGCGCTGCTGGTGTATGCCTCACTACGTAATCCGACAGCGCCAGCCCCACTCTGCTGCCCTTGAAACGGATCCTGCGCAACCTGTGGTCTGGGCCGGGTACGCCTGGTGCTATCAGGGACCTCAACCTCCTCGTCCGAACTTTGGGTCAGACTGCCACTGCTTTCTACAGGTTCATATTCTAACCCGCTAGATTCATCAGATGAGGGTTCCCATTCCTCAACCGACTGGGTCAGAATCCTGTAGGCCTCTTCAGAAGAATACCCCCTGTTTGACATTTGGACTACTAAATTTAGGGGTATTCCCTGAGACTACCCAAGAAAAAAAGCAAGCATATCTTACAAATGGGAGGCTAGCGAAGTACCGGAGGCCGCTGCGATTGATAAAAAATATCAAAACTGATTTTTTTTATCGCCGCAGCGCTTGTAAAGTGATTGTGCAGTGATCAAAAAAAATAATAATTTTTTGTCACTGCGGCGGGGCGGGCGTGGGTGAACGCACGTGTGGGCGACCGATCAGGCCTGATCGGGCAAACACTGCGTTTTGGGTGGAGGGCGAGCTAAGGTGACACTAATACTATTATAGATCTGACTGTGATCAGTTTTGATCACTTACAGATACTATAAAAGTACAAAAGCTGATTAGCAATACGCTAATCAGCGAATCAGTGACTGCGGTGCGGTGGGCTGGGCGCTAACCGATGCTAACTACCTAACCAAGGGGCCTAAACTATCCTAAAACCTATCAGTCAATACCAGTGAAAAAAATAAGTGACAGTTTACACTGATCACTTTTTTCCCTTTCACTAGGTGATTGACAGGGGCGATCAAGGGGTTAATTGGGGTGATGGAGGGTGATCTGGGGGCTAAGTGTGGTGTTGGTGGGTACTCACTGTGATGTCTGCTCCTCTGCTGGAATCAACCGACCAAAAGGACCAGCAGAGGAGCCATTTAACACCTTATATTTATAAATATAAGGTGTTAGATGGCTTGTGATTCGATTTTAAAAAAATCAGCAACCTGCCAGCGACGATCATTGGCTGGCAGGTTGCTGACGAAATACTCCTCTAACTTTTGCCGGCCCGCGATGCGCATGCGCGGGCCGGTCTGACCGAAATCTTGCTTCTCGCGAGATGACGCACGGATGCGTCCAGGAGGAATGAATCGACCGCCTCCAGGACGCATCCGTGCGTTAGGCGGTCCGGAGGCGGTTAATATCACCTTAGTGGCCCTATTTCAAATTTTCACTGTGCATTCAATTACCCCTTAATTCCACATTTTTGTTCCCTGTACTGCCTACTTTTACCTGTGCTTAAAATAGGGTTGCTAGGCATGTTCCGTCTATCTGTTGAAGGACGGAGGACACAGAAGCAGGCTTGCGTGCACATTTCTGACGGAGGACACAAGGTCACATTTCTGACAGCCAGGGACTGTAAGTAAATGATTAAAGCTAGGTCCTCCCCAGCAGCTGATAACAGTGCCTGGGCTGTGTGCATTTCTCTCTCTCCCTGCGCTTGGCAGACGCTCCCTCACTCAGCAGAGCTGGAGGATGCAGAGTTGAACCAGCGCAGACCAGGGAAGGGAGATCTGCCATCTGCTCAGTGTATAAATGAAAGCAACATGTGGTAAGAGGACCCCTTTGTGCTGCAGGAGATTAACCCATTAGGGGGGAGGGCTCTGGTTACTGACACTTTTGGGGGGCCTATTGTTACTGGCTAGTGAGGGCAGGCGGGATTAGCCTCAGGGTGAGGGCAGTGGCGGCCATCTTAACTGAATAGTGAAATTGCAGTTTTATGCAGACTGGTTGCTAAGGGCTGAATCTTATTAAATATGGGGTAAGTCAGTCTAATAGTAACTGATTCTGGAATATCATGTTATTAGTAACTACATATATGAAAATTGAAATTAGGGTCTAAATGTGACAGTTATCCTTTAAGGATGAGATCTCCCAACTGAGGCACCCAGGTAAAATGTGGCGGGAGGTCGCATCAGGCTGGGCAACACCTGTCAGTGCTGGAGGTGTGGAGAACTGGGCCACCTGGCCTAGACCTGTACAGTTTCTCATCCCCAGCCCCTCAACCAACTACCTTTAAAATAAGAGCTCCCACTGCTGATGGGCAAGCTTCGGGATCCCTTCCTAAGGGCCCTGGTTCTATCCCAGAGGACATTGTTGGATGTTGCCCTGTGGTTCAGCCATGGATAAATGGACTGTCAGTAAAGGGTGACCACATTTCCTAACTGCCATTCAGGGACACTTACTTTCAAAAGTGCATTTCGTCAAACTTAGTGCAGGTCTCAACTAGCACACGCAAGTAAATGTACAAAAACCAAGTAACATATAAAACCAGATTCAAAGCATAGATGGCAAAGCGGATTACTGTATACTGTACATAAAATGTATGGAGGTTACACCATGCCGGACAATATAACCTCTGTGACATGCTGTACAATAAACAGTATAACCCCTACACAGTGTAGAGGTATACTGTATAACGTGTGGCACAGTGTAGGCTATATGTGTATAACATAAACATACTCCACATGAAAACTTACAATTACTTGGCTTGGCCCTTGGGGATCTCGGACACCACTTCAACACTTTGGCCGGAGGCTCGGTGGAGCTGATGTGCTTTATCCTAATGAGAAAGATTTCATAATAAGGATTTGGAGAATGGGCAGAGGGATAGCAGAGCAGGGAGAGGCTGTGCTGCTACTAGGGGGTCATACCATGGGGGACTAATAATGCCCACCATAATGCCCCCCCAGTAGAAATAATTCTCCTTATAATGTGCAAAACATACCCCCTTGTAATGCCCCCAGTTGAGCTAATGTTCCCATAATGTGCCAATATAAAATACCCCTTCTTAGTGCCCCCGTAGATGACCCCATAGTGCTCCTCTCCCCCCTTCCCCATAGTACCCACCATAATGTGTCCCAGTATAAAATGCCCCTATACAGAGCCCCCCATATAAAATACCCCTTATTTTTAGCCTCAGTAGATGCCCCTATAGTGCTACCCAATAATGTGCCAGTAAGATGTGCCCCCATAGATGCCCCCTAATCATGTGCCAGTAAGATGTGCCCCCATAGATGCCCCCAATCATGTGCCAGTAATAAGAGCCCCCCACCATCTTGTGCCAGTAGCCAGAGTGCCCCCCCATCATGTGCCAGTAGCCCCCTTATGTGCCAGTCGCCCCCCTATCATGTGCCAGTAGCCCCCCTATCAAGTGCCAGTAGCCCCCCTTATGTGCCAGTAGCCCCCTATCATGTGCCAGTAGCTCCCCTTATATGCCAGTAGCCCCCCTTATGTGCCAGTAGCCCCCCTTATGTGCCAGTAGCCCCCCTTATGTGCCAGCAGCCCCCCTTATGTGCCAGTAGTCCCCCTTATGTGCCAGTAGCTCCCCTGTCATGTGCCAGTAGTCCCCCTTATGTCTGTGCCAGTAGCCCCCCTTATGTGCCAGGAGCCTACATATATATATATAAAAAAACAAAAACGTATACTTACCTCCTCCAGGATGCGATGCAGGCCTCCTCCGGCCTGTGTCCCTCGCTGGCTCAGGCGGCGCGATGACATCATCGCGCCACCTGCACCGGCCTCTGATAGGCTGCCGGCCTAGTGCTGGCAGCCTATCAGAGGAACAGGGAGGGGACACACCTCTCCCTCCCCTGCTGGCTGCCGCAGCACAGATATTTGTATCGCCGTCCTGAGGATGGCGATACAGATAACTATAGAGATGAGTGAGCGCTTCCACCGGCAGCGCTCATCTCCTGCTGTGCCCTGCCGGTGCCCCCCTTCTGACAGACACCCAAGAAACGGCCCTGGTCAAAGCAGCGGTCGGCGGCTCAGGTCATTCCAGGACACTGCATTGTCCCGGAATGAGGGTGACCGGGACCCGGGACAGACTCTCCAAATGCGGGACTGTCCCAGGCGATCCGGGACACGTGGTCACCCTACAACATGTCTGATAGATATAGGATCCTAAGTCACTATGACATTTAGTGAACTTTACCAGACTTGCTTTCAGAATCAATATGGAGAACTAGACAAGTTGCTTACGAAAGAGCTGGGTGAGGGATACGATAAGCTAATAGACGTCACCCAAGAGGTACATCAGACCCTAATGCAGCTCCATCAAACATGTGTCCTGCAGAGCAGGTTTGCAGACATGGTAGGCAAGGTAGGAATAGTGATAGTCCCCTGCAAGTAGCGTGCACATTTAACCTCAGCAACAGGTCACTATACCCTTGTTTGTGGGTACTCATAACAAACAAAGGATAGCCACAGTACTGGTGGAGCTCTCGGCTTCTGTCACATAACAGTCCACCTGGGCTGTCGGACACACATTAGCAGGTTAAAATGCGGAATGAATAAATAAGAAAGAGACCCCCCTTCGCTCCTATTGTATAGATGTGTGTAAATCTACCTGTATAGGAAGATCCTGCTGCTAGATGTCTAATAAGGAGCTATTGTTCTCCTTAGGTAAGTGTATACAAAATAGATATATCACCCGTAGGGGATATGGGACATAAGCGCTGGTATACACAATCAGAAACAGCTAGTCCTTTGAGTTGGCACTATCAGTTAGTGCCGGCCTGAATGACTGAGTGGTTAGCTGCAAGAGTAGGTTATGCCAAGATAAATAAATATAAATAAATATGGGGATCGGAGCATATAGTCAATTGGTGAGAGTGACAAGAAGCAAATAAAATATAATATAAGTATTTGCACTGGGAGTTGAACGGTGAGGGAAAGATTAATATTGATATTACTAATATCGTTAGTACCTTGTCTTTCCTCCAAAATGATCCCTTGCTAAATGTTCCGTTATGCCGTTTCTTGTTTCTGAGTTTCTCTTGTTGTTCCTATCGAGATGCTATTATCCTTTCAAATCGCGGCGTCCTTCTTGCTCACCTGCCAGCAGCAGCGCGGCCACGGCCAGAAGCACGCGCGAGGGAGCTTGGTCTGTTACCCGGGAAACCGCTTGCGGTGACGTCACCGATACGAGTACAGGGGCCTCCGTAGGACAAAAGACTGTTACCTACGCGTTTCAGAGCCTATCGAGCTCCTTCGTCAGGGTTAGTCTGCTAGTTGTGCATTGGAGGTTTAAATATCTCATCCGGTTTCCCATGGCAACGGACCAACATTAGTCTTGGAATAAAGGAGGTGCCAGTCTGTCGATCTGTAGTGAACATGCTAAATGCGATTTATTTCCCCATGGATTTTTTCAGATGTTCACTTATTTGTTTATTTGTTTGTTAATGCAATATTTGGGTTTAAATTATACTAGAGAGTGACGGCTACAATTTCTTTTGATCGTATACATATCCATAAAGCACCACCAATATATTATATATTTTTATGTAATTTTTTTTTAAAAATTTTTTATTTGTTACTGAAATGCGAACAGTTCTATTTCCTGGTTTAGTCCGTTTGGGGCTAAACTGTTGCATCTAAAAATCCATTTGCTCTCGGTTCTGGACATGGCTTTGATATAGTCGCCTCCCCTCTTCCCCCATGGCGGGCTCAGTGCGGGTCTGGTCCTCTGGAAGCGATTCATTGACGATATTGTTTTTATCTGGCAAGGGGACACCATATCCCTTGACAGCTTTTTAACTAATTTAAATAAAAATGATTTTTATCTGCAATTCACCCCATCTTATGATAAAGTTCAGATTAACTTTCTTGACCTGAGTATATTTATTGAGAATGGACAATTACACACCAAAACATATCATAAACCCACAGATACTAATGGATTTATTCCCCTGGACAGTTGTCACTTACCTATATGGCTGAACAACATCCCCTATAGCCAATACATACGAGCACGTAGAAATTGCACCACTAATATTAACTATAAAGAAGAGGCCGAAATGCTAAACGCTAAATTCACAGAAAAAGGTTACAAACTAGAAACACTTATTCCTATTATCAGAACCGTAGAAGACTTGGACCGAAATACCCTATTAGAAGACAAAAAATCTAGGACAAAAAGGAGACAGAAATGACCCTGAGGACCCTGACGAAATCAAAATCCCCATCATCACAACATACAGTGTAGGGGTTAATAACTTCAAAAGAATTATATACAAATACTGGGATATTTTAAAATACGACAAGATCATTGGTAATAAGATCCCCAATAACCCCACATTTATCTTCAAAAAAAGCTCCAAACTTGGCCAACCTGGTGGCCCCCTCCGTCAAGAAAGATAAAGTGAACCCGAAAACATGTGCCAAAAAGGGCTTTTACCCCTGTAGACTGTGTACCAACTGCAAAATCCTGAGGCACCAGGTTAAACCCACACTCCAAATAGACACCCCACAAGGCAAACACACAATAAAAGACTACATTACCTGTCATACCAAAGGAGTTATCTACTATATTAAGTGCCCATGTGGTAAAATGTATGTGGGGCGAACCAAAAGAGAACTTAGAGTTAGACTAAGGGAACATATTAATAACATCAATAAGAAATCAGAGAATCATCCACTGTCACGCCACTACACAGAATTTCACCAGGGAAAATTCTTAGGATCCAATTTTGGGGGCATAGAAAGAGTCAAGCAAGATAAGAGGGGAGGCGACTATATCAAAGCCATGTCCAGAACCGAGAGCAAATGGATTTTTAGATGCAACAGTTTAGCCCCAAATGGACTAAACCAGGAAATAGAACTGTTCGCATTTCAGTAACAAATAAAAAAAAAATTTTTTTTTTTTAAAATTACATAAAAATATATAATAATATATTGGTGGTGCTTTATGGATATGTATACAATCAAAAGAAATTGTAGCCGTCACTCTCTAGTATAATTTAAACCCAAATATTGCATTAACAAACAAATAAACAAATAAGTGAACATCTGAAAAAATCCATGGGGAAATAAATCGCATTTAGCATGTCCACTACAGATCGACAGACTGGCACCTCCTTTATTCCAAGACCAATGTTTGTCCGTTGCCATGGGAAACCGGATGAGCCATTTAAACCTCCAATGCACAACTAGCAGACTAACCCTGACGAAGGAGCCCGATAGGCTCTGAAACACGTAGGTAACAGTCTTTTGTCCTACGGAGGCCCCTGTACTCGTATCGGTGACGTCACCGCAAGCGGTTTCCCGGGTAACAGACCAAGCTCCCTCGCGCGTGCTTCCGGCCGGGGCCGCGCTGCTGCTGGCAGGTGAGCAAGAAGGACGCCGCGATTTGAAAGGATAATAGCATCTCGATAGGAACAACAAGAGAAACTCAGAAACAAGAAACGGCATAACGGAACATTTAGCAAGGGATCATTTTGGAGGAAAGACAAGGTACTAACGATGTTAGTAATATCAATATTAATCTTTCCCTCACCGTTCAACTCCCAGTGCAAATACTTATATTATATTTTATTTGCTTCTTGTCACTCTCACCAATTGACTATATGCTCCGATCCCTATATTTATTTATATTTATTTATCTTGGCATAACCTACTCTTGCAGCTAACCACTCAGTCATTCAGGCCGGCACTAACTGATAGTGCCAACTCAAAGGACTAGCTGTTTCTGATTGTGTATACCAGCGCTTATGTCCCATATCCCCTACGGGTGATATATCTATTTTGTATAAAATGCGGAATGGTGGTGGTGCGGCTGGTAAATGTGAGCGAGGTGGAGGTGCACATCCCACCACGTATGGTGTAGGCTGAAGTCCGTGTGTTACAGACTGATGATATAGGTGCACTAGCTGCACCCCTGGATCTGTTGGCTCCATGTATAGCAGAAGATCATCAGTGAGATCCAGAGGAACTCAAATGGTTGTGGGAACAGCTGGGCCTGGAGAGCCCTCCCATAGAGAGAAGTCTAGTGGAAGCTCTGCATCAGTCACTATATGAGTTTCAAGAAGTCTTTGCCTAGCATGATGAAGAGCATAGCAGTACCAAGGAAGTGGAGCATGCAATTGGTACCTGAAACACTGCTCCAGTGATGGAGAGGTACCAAAATATTCCTCTGGCCCTGTACTAAGATGTTGAAGGGCTCAAGTGCAAGATGATGGAAGGGTAGGTGATAAGAGAGAGCAAAAGTTCCTGGGCAGCACCCATAATTCTAGTTAGATAAAAAAGACGGGGCCCTGGGGGGGCGTGGTTTGGCAGCCGAGCGTGATGGCCGCTTTAACTTGCTGCTCCTGCACAAAGCGACTGATTAAGCAAGGTATTCCCTCTGAAGCACCCGGTGCCGTTCACCCCAAAGTGCCTGAGCCGCTTGCAAGATGCCCAGGGGCAAGAGGGTGCACGCCAAACAAGGCAAACTGGATTTTTACTTTGAAAAGGATGCGGACGCCTCACAGCAGAGCCCAGCGGCCCCGCCATCTTTGCCTCATGCGGCTGAGAAGGAACACACATCCTCTCCAGCTCGTCAGCGAGAATCACCACAGCCAGCGAGGAGCGATTCCAGCTTACACACGCCTGAGAACCGGTCTTCGTCGACAGGCAGCTCCGCTGGTTCATCTCCCCCCTCCGGTGTCGCAAAAGCGCAATCGCCACTCTGCTCCGACACAAGAAGTCCAGAGAAGCAGAGGCCTAAACTCCAACCGGCTGCAGACGTAGAGGTGAGCGCTGAGGGCCTGGATGCCCACTCTGTTACCAGCATATTATGCAAGTTACCCACCTCAGATCAACATGCGTCGGGAAACCTCTTGAAGGAGATGTTAATCGCTTTCAGTGCTGCCCTTCATTCTGATTTCTCCTCCCTGATTACCCCGCTAAAATCGTCTGTTGCGGGCCTGGAGTCGAGAGTGGCGCATGTGGAAATCAAAATGGGGGAGTTTGCGACCTCGCACAACCAGCTGATAGATAATCAGGAAGCCATGCAAGCGGACATTGACCGCATCCAAGCCAAAATAAATGACCTAGAGGATCGCTCTAGGCGTAATAACATTGAATTTCGGGGCATACCAGAAGACATTAGTCCCTCAGAGCTAATGGACTATCTGAAATCCTTAATGAAAAAGCTGTTGCCTTCATGTGCGGATCAGGACTTGATCATAGACAGGGCTCATCGGATCCCTAGACCCCGGCACTTACCGGAGAACACCCCCAGAGACACTCTGGCCCGGATACATTTTTCCCGCACAAAAGAAGCTGTATTAATGGCGGCCCGGCAGATGTCTGAGATGCACGCGCCTTTTCAGAAATTATATGCAGACCTGTCGGCTGCCACGCTACGACAAAGGCGCCTGCTGGCTCCTATTACCACCGTTTTTAGGGAGCACAGTATTGCCTATAAATGGGGGTTTCATGTGAAGCTTCTGCTCACCCATAATGGCAAGCAACACAGCATCGCATCAGTGGAAGAGGGTCGTCGCTTACTGAGTTCCTGGAACTTTCCTTTACCCTCAGAGGAGGATCTCCTCTCCTTGCCCCCTCGCCACTTAAATGCAGAATGGCACACAGTAGGTGCCAAAAGGGGTACCAAGCATTGAGGTTATCTACTTTAATTTGTGCACTGGAGTGCATTCTAGTGCTTGGCATCAAACAGGACTAGTTTCCCTCTAAGTCCTAAAACCGGATATACACCTCCGTGGGTGACTATTCACTCCGGTTTGATTTGATGTTTGTTTTCCTTCTTTTTATTTCTTTGTTATATATTTGTTCTTTTTTCATTTTCATTTGCCTTTACAGTCATGTATCAGATGGTATTGCTAGATGGGGCATGGAAGGAGTTGGGAACGGGCCTTTTATGGTATTCAGAACGATCCTAGCGGGTGTCCTTAGCCTTTTGACCATTTCTCATGGTTCTTAAGTTAGTCTCTCTGAATGCCAAAGGGCTAAATAGCCCTCAGAAGAGGTCTTTTATGTGGTCAGAAGCACTTGATCTCAAAGCTGATATATTATGTGTGCAGGAGTCTCATATAGTAAGCAAAGATGCGCATAGGATTAAACATCACCTATTCCCACATGTCGAATAGTCTCATTACCGCAAAAAGCAAAGAGGAGTCATACTGGCCTTTAAGAACACCATTGCCTTTTCAATCAATAACACACTCATAGACAAGAACGGCAGATTCATCATCTTAACTTGCACTCTAAATAATATGGCATATACCATAGTAGCCGTTTATGCTCCAAATAGGCATCAGCTGCACTTCCTTAATAAAATATTAGCAACAACGGCGAAACTACGACAGGGCCATTTAATAATCTGTGGAGACTTCAACTTAGTGCCCGATGCCGAGATTGATTCCTCGGCCAAGAATAGGAGTTCTTATCCCACTCTGAGTCCTCTTTTGAGACGTAAAGAGCTGTACGACATTTGGAGAATCCATCATGAATCTGAAAGAGATTACTCCTTTTTCTCACCTGTGCATAATTCCTACTCCCGCATAGACCTTTTCTTGGTTAGCAGATCACTTCTCCAGTTAGCCACGCAGTCTACGGTTGAAACAATAAAATGGTCTGATCATGCTGCTATATCTCTGTCGATACAAGAAACGTATAATATACGTGACACTCTCTGGCGCTGTAGCCCTTACATTGTTTCTAACCCAAGGTATAAGGCGGAAATCAATAGAGCACTAATTGACTATTTTGAGCTAAATGCGGGCTCAGTCTCTAATCCCTGTAGCCTGTGGAATGCCCATAAGGCTTTCATTCGAGGCGTATTCATCAAATTGAGACACCAGGCGAAAAAACTAAGGGAACAAAAATTACATGCCATAATTTCCCAACTTACCTCCCTGGAATCCCTAAATAAATCCTCTACGTCTGCAGAAAGGGTAGCCCAAATACATGCTCTGAGAACACAACTTAGGGAATGTCTGCTTTTCACTTTTGAGAAGAACTTGAGGGCCACTAAAGTCCGCTACTATTCGCAGGATAATAAAGCAGGGAAACTATTGGCCTGCCGCCTAAAAACGAGAGCAGCCAAAGCCAGAATCCCTCACTTGATTCACCCGATTAAAGGTCATAAGATTTATGACCCAAAGGCTATGGCAGATCAATTTGTTAAATACTACTCGGCCCTATACAATCTAAAGGACTCCCCTGAGATAGACTCTATTTCGCCCCTTGAAATTAACTCGTATCTGGAAAAACTAAGCCTCCCGGCCCTAAACGACCAACAGAGGAACAAATTGTCCCTCCCTATTAGCATCCCTGAGATTGCTAAAGCCATATCCTCGCTCCATCCTCAGAAATCCCCTGGTCCAGATGGTCTATCTAATATTTACTACAACACTTTTCAAGACCAGCTCATTCCCCACCTATTACCGGTATATAATAAGGCATTTATGGAGGGTTCTTTCCCGGCCGAGATGCTATCTGCAACTATAGTAGCACTGCCAAAACCTGGTAAAACGCCAGATAGACCCCAGAATTTTAGACCCATCTCTCTGTTAAACACGGATTTAAAAATGTATGCCAGGATTTTAGCAACTAGATCAGGCATGCTCAACCTGCGGCCCTCCAGCTGTTGTAAAACTACAACTCCCACAATGCCCTGCTGTAGGCTGATAGCTGTAGGCGGTTTGGGCATGCTGGGAGTTGTAGTTTTGCAACAGCTGGAGGGCCGCAGGTTGAGCATGCCTGAACTAGATTATCGGATATTATACCAATCCTTACATCTACGGACCAGACGGGATTTGCCAAAGGAAGGCAAATTACAGATAACTCCCGCAGAGTATTGAATATCATAGATGCTATAAATCGTAGGGGGACTTGTGCGCTACTGGTAACCTTGGATGCAGAGAAAGCGTTCGACCGATTGAACTGGTCGTTCGCCTTCTCTGTGTTGAAAACAATGGGACTAGGAGAGGCATTTATTGAAGCAGTACGAGCCCTTTACTCTAACCCCTCAGCTAAAGTGTTTATCAATGGGGCATTATCTACATCATTTCCCTTAACTAATGGCACGCGCCAGGGGTGTCCCCTTTCACCCTTGATTTTTATCCTGGCGATGGAACCCCTGGCCCAGGCCATTAGACTCAGCCCAGATATACCTGGAATTCAAATTGGGAAGATTAAGCATTGCATCTCTATGTATGCAGATGACGTGCTTATGACACTCTCATCACCTCAAATTGCCCTCCCGGTAGCACTTTCTCTTATTAAAGAGTATGGCCGCTTATCATACTATAAAGTCAATGAGTCCAAATTCTCCCTTTAAACATGGAAAGAAATCTGGTAGACTCCCTAAAGAGTGCCTTCCCTTTCGATTGGAGATATGATAGCATAAAATACCTGGGTATAAATTTACCTCCGACCTTTTCCAACATGTTTAATATTAACTACCTCCCCCTATTAGAGATGATCAAGCGAGACTTCGCCTCATATAGCAAATTTGAAATATCCTGGGTGGGCCGCATTGCAACCTTCCAAATGTTTATATTGCCAAAGCTTCTGTTTGTTTTTAGAATGGTTCCCATAAAAGCCCCCAACTTCTTTTTTAAGAAGGCACAAGGCCTACTCAGCTGCTTTGTATGGTCAGGAAGTAAGCCTCGAATTGCAACAAGTACTCTCACAAAACACAAAACCAAAGGAGGTCTCAATCTTCCAGATCTTAGGGATTACTTCCTGGCCACCCAAATCCAGGCACTGAAGAAATGGTGGACTCTGGATGTTCAAACTCCCTGGGTACAAATTGAATCTACGTCAGCCCCAAGTGGTCATCTGAAAACTCTCCTGATTAATAGCTTGAGCGTCTCTAAATCTAAGGTTCTGCCTTTACCTCTTGTGATGAAAACCTCAGTCTATCATTGGTGTCTTTTTCACAAGAATTGTGCTCCAACTCTAATCTCACTGTTAGAAACGTCCCCTTTACAGCTAGTGGAATTGCATATTCCGGAGATAGACTTATCATCATGGGGCCCCTTAGGCGTCAACACACTGAGTCAACTTTACTGTAACGGATCCTTAAAATCCTTCAGTGAGCTTCAGGAGGAATTTATGATACCCAGAGGAGATTTCTTTAAATACCTACAGGTTCGGCACCTCTTACAATCGGAATCTCCTCACCAAGTGATTTCATATAAGGGAATCTTTGATATGTGGGCCCTACCAACAAGACCAGACAGAAAGGAGGGTATAAGATCATTATATCAAGCTCTAGGCTTGAAATCCACTTTCACCAAATCTGCACCACTTCAAGCATGGGATAGGGAACTAAATGTAATTATACCTGAGGTTGATTGGATTGAAACATTCAAATTTATTTCCAGGACCTTTCATAGCACATCTCTATATGAGGCAGCCATAAGTCATGTCTGAGATGGTACTATACCCCTGACAAATTGAGCAGAATCTACCCTGGCACGTCTCATCTCTGTTGGCGTGGATGTGGACACACTGGCACACTGCTACACATCCTATGGGAGTGCCCTTTGATTTTAAAGATCTGGTCAGATATGTACGAAGTAGCCTCTAGACTCTGTGGTATTACGGTCAACAAAAACGTGTACACTGCTCTCTTTTTCAGGGGTATACAAGTTGTCCCACCCAGGAGCAGGATCCCGGTTGCACATTTGTTACTTGTTACTAAATTAGCACTAACCAAATACTGGAAATCAGCAACTGTCCCGTCTGTGGCTGAAATACTTGCCAGAGTCCACAACAATTGTGATTATGAAAAAGTGATGGCATATAAGGATCACAGAGTGGACAAGTTCCTGTACCAATGGGAGTTGTGGGTGTTGTTCATGCCCAAATCCTCAAACCAACCCTATGATGTGTCGTTATAAAACTGTCTAATCATTATATTACTGTAATGTTATTTCGTATCAAGGCAATATTTATTTTTCTGTTATTTTATGTCATTTTAACACTTGTTTATATGTGCTAACTCACCTGACGCAAAATATATTGCACCGCCATCTATGAGTACCTATATGTATCATCGATTATCTATATTGTAACTGATGGTGTTCATTTTTTATGCTGTTGAAAAAATCTCAATAAAAAACGACTGGGCCCTTGGAGTCTGCTTTACAGGAAGTTGAATGCCTGCACCCACTGAGATGTTTATCCGTTGCCTCAGGTAGAAGAGAGATTGACGGTCCTGCAGAAAGCGGGGTTGCCTAGCCAGCAGTGTTGCGAATCAGAATTTTTCTGGACAACTTATCCGAAAAAAATGGCCAATATTTTTAACAGACAAATTAGAAAACCATAATGAATGATAAAGATTCTAAGTAGTCCATGTTTTATAGCTCAGCTATACTGATAAGAACTCATTACCACCTGTAGGAAAGCGCAAGGGGCCGTCATTGACGGAAGATATGTGTCACCGAGGTTCCTGGCCTCGGTGAGGTAAGAGCTGGTAATTTTAAGTGTCAGCGGCAGCTAGTGCTGACTGACACTATTGATTATTTAGTGTGGCTGTAAAGCCGATCCGGGCCGGCTCTTACTGGGAGCAGCCAAAGTGCAGGATGGGTGGCTGTTCGCCACGTTCCAGGCCGGGTTTTGTTTTGGGATAAAAACCCAGCCAGCAGTCTCAGCTAGGTGGATTATCCTCCATCTGATACTGGAGCTTTGTCAGTCTGGGTGTTGGAGCCTGAGAGTTTGGGCCGGGACTAAGGCCTGCTATATTGTTTGGGAAAAAGCACATGGACTTCTGCTTCACCCAAGGACTTATGTGCTGCAGCCTGGTGTGAACAAACACCAGACTCAAGGTGACTGTTTTTCCTTGAAACTGCCTTTTTGTTGTCACTTTACTTATGTGTGAATAAAACACTGCACTGTTTAAGTTAAAGACGTTGTCGTTGCTTCTGTACTGCATCCGCAAGCCTGTCTACCAGAGCAAATCCCCACACAGCATTTACTGTGAGCTGCAATGAGAATTACATCCAAAATAATCTAGTAAGTACCACCAGCCTCCAAAGAAAATCACGGACACATCAATTTGTTTTTTTAACAGATGCAGGGAAAAAATCGCCTGTTTTTAAGGACTGTCCAGAAATTTTTTGATGGTTGCATACCATGCTAACCAGTGGTCAGGGCCGGCGTCAGCACCTGGCAAACCCGGGCAAGTGCCGGGGCCCACTGTTCCTCGTCCGTGGGTCCTCCAAAAAAAATCACGGACACATCAATTTGTTTTTTTAACAGATGCAGGGAAAAAATCGCCTGTTTTTAAGGACTGTCCAGAAATTTGTTGATGGTTGCATACCATGCTAACCAGTGGTCAGGGCCGGCGTCAGCACCTGGCAAACCCGGGCAAGTGCCGGGGCCCACTGTTCCTTAGGGGGCCCACTCGTTTCCGCGGTCCCAAACATTTTGACATACTTTACTGCTGCTGCGCTGCTGCCATCTCACAGGATCTCCAGGCCTGCGAGACAGATCGGAGGAGGACTGGAGTACCGCGGTCACGAATCACAGCAGGGGCGGAGCGGAGCTGATCAGCAGTGCAGCTGCAGAAGACAGCACAACATAGCAGCCGAGCCGAAGAAGAAACCAGGAGATTAGACAGGTGCCAGTAATATGAGGGGGCGGCTCCGCGGCAACTGACTAATGTATGGTGTGGCCTCCACTCCACTAATAGAAGAATAATGAGCAACAAAATACAAACCTCTTTGTGGGGCAATTCAGACACCCTTTCCTCCCCAGTATACCTCAGGCTACCACATACTATGTACATACATTGTGGATGAGGAAAAGAAATGCACATCAAGCAGTAAAGCAAATATTCCAAAAGGTTCAGTCAGCATGTCCACTTGTCCAGCCTCAGTCAGCAGATAAGTTATCAGTAATGACAGACTCACTGCTGACTGAGGCTGGACATGCTGACTGAGCCTTTAGGAATATTTGCTTTACTGCTTGCTATGCATTTCTTTCCCTCATCCATATACATGGAGGGGGGGGGGGGGGGGGGGTTCTAAGGAATCCCCCCACAAAGAGGTTTGTTGCTCATTATTCTCCTATTAGTGGAGGCTGGGGGGGGGGGGGAAATCCCTCGCCAAAAACACCAAAACACCACGTAGCATTAGTACGTGGTATTTGGTAGCAGACACACACACCATGCAAACTCCTGTACGAGTCTGGTCTGGGGTCCTAATAATTTATATTTATCTGGTCTGGGGTCTGAATAATTTATCTATACATGGTCTGGGGGTCTGAATTTAGAAGACTGGGGTAAGAGTTAATTTAGGGGTTCTGGTCTAAGTTCCGAATTTAGGAGTCTAGTCTGGGGCTCTGATTTTATTTAGGATCTTGTCTGGGGTCTAAACTAATTTAGGGATCTAATCTGGGGTCTGAATATAAGGTTCTGAATTTAGGGGTCTAATTTGGTGTTTCCATTTATTAAGGTAATCTGCAGGCAGAATTTATTTTCTGTGTTGTGTGTTGTGCAAAATGCCACAAGGGGCCCACTGAGGCTTTA
Organism: Bufo bufo; assembly: GCF_905171765.1. Taxonomy (NCBI): domain Eukaryota; kingdom Metazoa; phylum Chordata; class Amphibia; order Anura; family Bufonidae; genus Bufo; species Bufo bufo. Next base: position 314,759,832 of record NC_053389.1, read on the forward strand.
TCGCCCAAGGGCCTACATGAACCTGGAGCCGGCCCTGCCAGTGGTTATTGGCAGGTGCTGCTCAAGGAGTAAGGCCTCATGCACACGACCGTATTTTTTCACGGTCCGCAAAACGGGGTTCCGTTGGTCCGTGATCCGTGACCGTTTTTTCGTCCGTGGGTCTTCCTTGATTTTTGGAGGATCCACGGACATGAAAAAAAAGTCGTTTTGGTGTCCGCCTGGCCGTGCGGAGCCAAACGGATCCATCCTGAATTACACTGCAAGTCAATGGGGACAGAGTTTTCTCCAATCCGATGGTATATTTTAACTTGAAGCGTCCCCATCACCATGGGAACGCCTCTATGTTAGAATATACCATCGGATTTGAGTTACATCGTGAAACTCAGATCCGACAGTATATTCTAACACAGAGGCGTTCCCATAGTGATGGGGACGCTTCTAGTTAGAATATACTACGAACTGTGTACATGACTGCCCCCTGCTGCCTGGCAGCACCCGATCTTTTACAGGGGGCTGTGATCAGCACAATTAACCCTTCAGGTGCCGCAGATCCCCCTCCCCCCCCAGTTTGAATATCATTGGTGGCCAGTGTGCGGCCCCCCCTCTATTGTAATATCATTGGTGGCCAGTGTGCGGCCTCCGTCGGCCCCCCTCCCCCCCTGTATTGTAATTTCATTGGTGGCCAGAGTTCCGATCGGAGTCCCAGTTTAATTGCTTTGGGGCTCCGATCGGTAACCATGGCAACCAGGACGCTACTGCAGGCCTGGTTGCCATGGTTACTTAGCAATATTACAATATTAGAAGCATCATACTTTCCTGCTGCGCTGTCTGTGTCCGGCCGGGAGCTCCTCCTACTGGTAAGTGACAGGTCTGTGCGGTGCATTGCTTAATGATCTGTCACTTACCAGTAGGAGGAGCTCCCGGCCGGTCACAGACAGCGCAGCAGGTAAGTATGATGCTTCTAATATTGTAATATTGCTAAGTAACCATGGCAACCAGGCCTGCAGTAGCGTCCTGGTTGCCATGGTTACCGATCGGAGCCCCAGAGCAATTAAACTGGGACTCCGATCGGAACTCTCTGCTGCCACCAATGATCGGGGGGGTGGGGGGGGGAGGGGAGGCCGCACACTGGCCACCAATGATATTAATACAATAGAGTGCGGGCCGCACACTGGCCACCAATGATATTACAATAGAGGGAGGGGGGGGTGGCCGGGGGAGGCCGCACACTGGCCACCAATGATATTACAATGGGGGGGGCGGGGGGGCGGACACTGGCCACCAATGATATTACAATAGGGGGGGCGCACACTGGCCACCGATGATATTCAAACTGGGGAGGGAGGGGGGTCTGCCCCCTGCTGCCTGGCAGCCCCTGATCTCTTATAGGGGGCTATGATATGCACAATTAACCCCTCAGGTGCAGCACCTGAGGGGTTAATTGTGCGGATCACAGCCCCCTGTAAGAGATCGGGTGCTGCCAGGCAGCAGGGGGCAGTCATGTACACAGTTCGTAGTATATTCTAACTAGAAGCGTCCCCATCACAATGGGAACGCCTCTGTGTTAGAATATACTGTCGGTTCTGAGTTTTCACGAAGTGAAAACTCAGCTCTGAAAAAGCTTTTATGCAGACGGATCTTCAGATCCATCTGTATGAAAGTAACCTACGGCCACGGACGCCAATCTTGTGTGCATCCGTGTTCTTTCACGGACCCATTGACTTGAATGGGTCCGTGAACCGTTGTCCGTCAAAAAAATAGGACAGGTCATATTTTTTTGACTGACAGGAAACACGGATCACGGATGCGGCTGCAAAACGGTGCATTTTCCGATTTTTCCACGGACCCATTGAAAGTCAATGGATCCGCGAAAAAAAACTGAAAACGGCACAACGGCCACGGATGCACACAACGGTCGTGTGCATGAGGCCTAAGATAAAGAGAAATCAGATGCCATTTGAGCTCATGAATGCCGCCCAGCATCTTTCAGCTCCTGATGGAGCAGTGTTTGGGAGACCTGAATTTTTAATCAGTTATGATCTACCAGGAAGATATTGTGGTGTACTCCAGCTGCTTTGAGGGCCATCTCCAGCATTTCAGGGCTGTCTTTACATGGCTAAAAAAGTTTGAGCTAAAGCTCAAGTCTGCAAAGTGCTGGGCAGATTAAATACTTAGGCCATGTAGTCTCTGAGGATGGAGTGGCTAAGGGCGAATTTTTAAAAAATTTGATTCAGACAGTTCGCTGAATTTTCTAAAAAGATTTGAATCGATCCAAATTTATTTGTGACAAATCACGTTAAAAATCAGCTATTTCCCGGCTGCAGAGAGCCTGTATATTGGTGTAGAACACTGTGCATTGCAGAAGTCCGCTGTGGTACTCAAACAGTCACTTTGTGTCTGTATGACAGGCAGTTGACAGGCGTCACTCTTAGAATCACTTCACACTTCACTTATTTAGTCAGTTACAGGACCAAAACTGACCAAATAACTCAAGTGTGAACTTAACCTTATAGGTCAATGTTAGCGTCAGGTATAAAGAACTGTGCAGTGGCCCAAGATTGTACTATAGAGTGAAAGAGTGCACTCCTTTTACACCGTCATCAGCTGATTCCACATAGATTTCTACAGAAACTGTTCTGTTACACAATGATACGAGAGTGGAGAGGGTGTTAGCAGTAAGTTTGCCCTTCTTCTGATCCGTCATAAGAACAACCCCCAAAAAATAAATCCTGTCTTTTGAGCACCTGCCTTCACACGGTCAACATTTGGTTAGTAATCCATCAGTATTGCTAGGCCCAAAAAAAAAACAGGAGTGGATCTAAAACTGAAATGACACACGATTGGAAAGTTTGCATGTCTTCTTTGTTTTATGATACAGGTCTTATGGCGGTTACAAAGACACGGTTCGTTGTGTTTATCATTTTTCCATCCTTTAGGCAGTTTAGGAGAAAGGTAAACTAAATGGTGATATAAACAAGGCCAAACAGAGACAATAGTGGTCCTGTCATAGAGCGGGGAGGGTGGCAATCGCATGAGGAGTCAATACAATGTCTCAGTCACAGAGTGTTGAGGTGACAACTGCATGAGGAGTCAGCACAATGTCCCAGTCACAGAGTGGTGAGGTGGCAAACGCATAAGGAGTCAACACAGTGGCCCAGTTACAGAGTCGTGAGGTGTCAACCGCATGAGGAGTCAACACAGTGGCCTAGTCACATAGTGGTAAGGATGGCAACCACATGAGGACTCAACACAGTGGCCCAGTCACAGAGTGGGAACAGTGGGGGGCAACAGCAGTGGCAGTAACAGCACAAAATGGTGTGTGGCAGTAGGAGAACATGGCATCAGGTGGGTGGCAGCATCAGAATAGGGGCAGAAGCAGGTGGCCAGAAGAAACGGGTCTCTTTTCACAAAGTTTAGGTGTGGCACTCAGAATGATCTAATCTGATGCATCAGGCACTGGCGTGTGGAAATCCTGGCTGATCCACGCCTGATTCTTCCTCACAAAGGTCAGTCTCTCCACATTTTGGGTGGGAAGGCGAGTTCTGCTTGGGGTAACTATTCCCCCAGCTGCACTAAACACCATCTCTGATACCACAGTACTGGCTGGGTAGGAAAGCTTGTCCAGGGTAAACTCAGCCAGTTGCGGCCACAAATCAAGTTTGGCAGCCCAGTAGTCCAGGGGATCTTCGATGTGGAGTGGCAGGGTGCAGTCCAAGTATGCCACCACCCACTGGTTCAGGTTCTGCTCCCTGTGTTGCTGCTGCTGGTGGGTGTTTTGTTCAGTATGCGGGTGAAGGAAACTGCTCATTAGAGTCTCCAGACTTAAGCCCTCTGCGCTCACGTTCCACTGCCATCGGTCCCCTCCTCCAGCACCGATGGCAGTGGAATGTGAGTGCAGAGGGCCCCCCGCTCAGACCTTCGTGAGGATGGGTGATGGCGCACATGGGCAGAGGCCAACTGACTACATAGGATGTCTCGATAGTAGTTGAGTTTATTCACCCTCTCAGTGGGTGGAAAAAAGGCCTCCATTTCGGAGCAGTAGCGAGGGTCTAACATGTTGACGAGTCAGTAGTCATCCCACTGCCGAATGGTGATATTACGGCTGTCGCTACGCAAGCAACTCAGCATGCATCTGGCCATTTGCGCAAGGGACTCAGAGGGACACCCTGCCTCCTTCTCCACTGCATACTGCCACGGTGTGTTGGGGTCATCTGCCTGGTCTTCCTCATTACCCTCTAGCTCCACCTGCTCCTCTCCTGTCACTTGTGCAGAAAAAACACCCATTTCTGTATACATTTCTTGTGCAAGGATGCCCTCCTCCTCCAGTTCAGTCCACACAGGGCTCAGGTGGTCGTGAGATGTAGGGGCCACTTCTCCTGTCCCCTGGCCAGCCAGATTAATTAGCATCAGCTCCAGGACGTGAAGGAGTGGAATGACATTGCTCATCTCATAGTCCTGGCGACTGACAAATAAAGTGGCCACCTCAAATGGCCTGAGCAAACGGCAGGTGTCACGCATGAGCTGCCACTGCCTAACGTTGAAATTACACAGAGGAGTGCTCCTGTCCGCTTGTTGGGGAACGCAATAGGGTACAACGACTTGGAGTGCGCGGATATCACTGTTAAAATAAAGTCTATTTTACAAAGTATCAGTTTTGACAGATAAATCTCACCACTACACGGGTGATACTTAGTCTGTGAATCTGCAACTTGGAGCATCATTTTTTCTGCCCCCTGGAGCACCCCTGACTGCGGACCACTATATGGAGAGATCTCAGGATGGGATAAGTACAACATATACATGAGTTCTATCGTCATTAATCTGTCCATTCCTGTACTATTGTTATGGTCTACTAAAGTGGAACACCGCCTCGGGGTGCTCCAGCTATTTTGGTTCTTTTCTTTCATCTTTTTATGAAAAGGGCCATGTAGCCGCTTCATTCTAGCAGCAATCTATTTTCTTTTTACCTCTTAATACAGTCTCCTGATGAACCTTTTGATTTAAGGGGAAACGCGTTGAGACTTTGTACGGAGTGTTATACTCCATGTCATGAGATTTTTTGACTGAGTGTAGCAAACAAATTTTTGGTAGAGAGTTACCCATTGGTATAAAACGTCTTTATCATTCTATTGCACATTCAGCATTTTCTGACATGGTGGATTATCAAATTACACCACTGTGACTATCATTTCTGAGATTTTGAAATCGACTGCTGAAGAATAACCGTTGTTACTACATGTCTTTCTACACCAATGTAAATGTATTGCCATCTATCTTTGATTAAGTGTACGTACATTGATTTTCGGCAATCGAAGCGACAATCAGCCCTGGTGTGATTTTTATCCACTGATCACTGTTTGGGCGTTGCTCTTGCCTGGGAATAACCGTATCCTTCAGTTTCTTGTTTAACCAATGTTGACGTATGATCTGGATACTTACATGCTGTGAGAAATATCTTTACCTTGACCGCTGTAGAATAACCGTTACGTTTGCTCGTTTATCTTTAAACTACTTTTGATGCATGACCCGGACATCCATATGGGTCTTTTTGCTACAAGGGCCTACTAAGGACAGACAGACTAGGTACGGGGACGGAGTGTTCCCACCATCAGGGTGCATCTCCGGGCTGAGAGAAGTCCAGGGACACCTTAGGGATACACCAGAGACCCAGATGGTTTGTCGTGTGGTTGTACTATCAATACGAGCCACCTTGTCTGTCACTTTCATCTGGCCTCCAGTGTCTGTTTGTGAGTGTTGTATGTTTATTAGTCCCCAGGTGAGGGGTTGTGTAATATTTTAAACGTGATATTAAGTTATATTTTAGGTAGTTGGCTCCTGTGATTCGCTTCTCTATGTACAACTACCCTTTACGCATTTAATTTAGCTTCGATTACCTGCCTCCTTCTCCACTGCATACTGCCACGGTGTGTTGGGGTCATCTGCCTGGTCTTCCTCATTACCCTCTAGCTCCACCTGCTCCTCTCCTGTCACTTGTGCAGAAAAAACACCCATTTCTGTATACATTTCTTGTGCAAGGATGCCCTCCTCCTCCAGTTCAGTCCACACAGGGCTCAGGTGGTCGTGAGATGTAGGGGCCACTTCTCCTGTCCCCTGGCCAGCCAGATTAATTAGCATCAGCTCCAGGACGTGAAGGAGTGGAATGACATTGCTCATCTCATAGTCCTGGCGACTGACAAATAAAGTGGCCACCTCAAATGGCCTGAGCAAACGGCAGGTGTCACGCATGAGCTGCCACTGCCTAACGTTGAAATTACACAGAGGAGTGCTCCTGTCCGCTTGTTGGGGAACGCAATAGGGTACAACGACTTGGAGTGCGCGGATATCACTGTTAAAATAAAGTCTATTTTACAAAGTATCAGTTTTGACAGATAAATCTCACCACTACACGGGTGATACTTAGTCTCTCCTCCTGATAAGCCGGTTGGCAGTGCTGGCCTAATTACACTTGTCTCGTCAGCGGTCCAGTGGTCTTTATAGCTTATTTGCTCAGGGCATTCGGTATGGTAAACCCCCTCTTCGGGAAAGGAAACTTTAAGATGACGTCACTATAGGTATTTTGCGGACCCTCGTGCAAAAGTGGAGACTCAGGAGAAAAAAATTGAGAGAAAAAACACCTTGTGCAGGACGTAGCAGTTTGTTTTGTTCTGTTATACTCACAAAATTGAATCTTTTCAAAAGCATATGATCAGGGCTCGAGTCCTGCAGGAACGCGTGGGAACGGCGTTCCTGCACTTTTTTCTTAGCAGGAACGCCGTTCCCTTTCAGCAGGGCAGCGCATTGTGCCACTCAACACTGTCGGCGCTCTGGCGCAGCATGAAGAGAGGGACTGACAGGAGGGAAGCGCCTCAAGTGTAGCGTGGCCGAGGGGGGGGGTAGGGGGGAGAAAGAGAGTGACAAGGGGGAGGGGGGAGAAAGAGAGTGACAAGGGGGGAGAAAGAGTGACAAGGGAGGGAGGGATTGAGGAGAAAGAGTGACAAGGGAGGAGGGAGAAAGAGAGTGACAAGGGAGGGGGGAGAAAGAGAGTGACAAGGGGGGGGGGAGAAAGAGAGTGACAAGGGGGGGAGAAAGAGAGAGTGACAAGGGATGGGGGAGAAAGAGAGAGTGACAAGGGAGGGAGGGGGGAGAGAGAGAGTGACAAGGGAGGGAGGGGGGAGAAAGAGAGTGACAAGGGAGGGAGGGGGGAGAAAGAGAGTGACAAGGGAGGGAGGGGGGAGAAAGAGTGACAAGGGAGGGAGGGATTGAGGAGAAAGAGAGACAAGGGAGGGAGGGATTGAGGAGAAAGAGAGTGACAAGGGAGGAGGGAGAAAGAGAGTGACAAGGGGGGGGAGGGGGAGAAAGAGTGACAAGGGGGAGGGGGGAGAAAGAGAGTGACAAGGGAGGGAGGGATTGAGGAGAAAGAGTGACAAGGGAGGAGGGAGAAAGAGAGTGACAAGGGGGGGGAGGGGGAGAAAGAGTGACAAGGGGAGGAGGGGGAAGAAAGAGAGTGACAAGGGGGGGAGGGATTGAGGAGAAAGAGAGTGACAAGGGAGGAGGGAGAAAGAGAGTGACAAGGGGGGGAGGGGGAGAAAGAGTGACAAGGGGGGGGGGGGAGAAAGAGAGTGACAAGGGAGGGAGGGATTGAGGAGAAAGAGTGACAAGGGAGGAGGGAGAAAGAGAGTGACAAGGGGGGGGGAGGGGGGAGAAAGAGAGTGACAAGGGGGGGAGGGGGGAGAAAGAGAGTGACAAGGGGGGGAGGGGGGAGAAAGAGAGTGACAAGGGGGGGAGGGATTGAGGAGAAAGAGAGTGACAAGGAAGGGCTGATGGAGAGGCACTGGGGCTGCTATGAGGCTACTGGGGGCTGATGGAGAGGCACTGGGGGCTGGTGGAGAGGCACTGGTGGAGAGGCACTGGGGGCTGGTGGAGAGGCACTGGGGGCTGGTGGAGAGGCACTGGGGGCTGGTGGAGAGGCACTGGGGGCTGCTATGAGGCTACTGGGGCTGCTATAAGGCATGGGGCTCTTATCTGAGGTCTGATTGGGGGTCATTCATATTGGGGTCTGATCTGAGGTCTTATTGGGTTCTTATTAACATTGGGGATCTTATTGGGGCTGTTAGATGAGGTCTGATTAACATTGGGAGTCTGATTGGTGATCTGACCTGAGGTGTAATGAAAAATATGTTTTTCTTATTGTCCTCCTCTAAAACCTAGGTGCATCTTATAGGGCGAAAAATAAGGCACTTGCTTGCTCCTCCTCCCGACCTTCCCTGCCATTTGCGTACGCCACGTGCCGTGACTTCACACGGAGGCACTGGATCTTGGTGAGTTCCCACACTTTTTTTCCCAGGACTTGACCCCTGCATATCATGATAAAAATGCAGATCCCTCTGCCTGACCGGTTTCGCCAGTAGCTGCTTTCTCAAGGGCAAACAGCCCTCACCGGTCTCAGGGCCACGTGCTTGACCACTCACAACACCAGCTCCCACGCGACTGTCATCATTGCTACTTGCCCACCTACCGTAAGAAGCAGCGGATCTTTCCTTCAGATCTTGACTGGGCAGTAGCTGCTGACTGTCCTCTAAAAGCTTGTCCTCGTTAAAAAGCGGAGCCGAGCAGACGGCGTACAATACTACCCGAGCAGAAGGAACAGTATGAAAGAGACAGGTTCAGGACAGGTGGGGGCACAGAGCTTGTTCCTGGGCCATGACAACTAAGCATGGTGTCAGAGGAACCCATCTGGCTGGGAGTGTCTAGGTGTCACTTGAGGCGAGGTAGAACACTGAGTTAACCATTCAAGGACAGCTGGGTTGCAGGTCAAAACACGGCCACTGGGTGACACTGGCAGCTTTGGCCTGTTGCTGTGACTGCTGCTACCCCCACCCCTTCTTCTGATGCTGCTACTTCTGCCAGCTCCAGAAACATTTTGGCCACTGCACATTCCCTTAGAAGGGCCTGTCACCTGTCTGTACTGTAACAGTAACTGTAAGGGTAAAAGAGTAGTAGTGTCCGGACGCAATTTCACCCCCAAAACAAGGAATGAATGGATGTACTTATACATGAGAATGTGAGCACCCAAAAATGTGTAGTATCAGGCTGCAATTTCACCCCAGAATCAAGGATGAATGGATGTACTTATATATATAAAAAATTAACACCCCAAAACCTGTAGTATCAGGCCGCAATTTTACACCAATTCCACAATTATGGATTAACGGATATATTTATGTATAATACAACTTGAGCACCCAAAAATTGTGCAGTATAAGACTTCAATTTCACCCCAATTATACAATTAGGGATTCACGGATACACTAATGTATAATAAAACGTGAGTGCCCTAATATCTGTAGTGTCAAGCCGCAATTTCACCCCAATTAGAGAATCAAGGATTAACGGATTGAACTATATATAAAAGAACGCGAAGACCCTAAAATTTGTAGTATCCAGCTGCAATTTCACCCCAATTGAGACAATCAAGGGTTAACGGATTAAATGATATATTAAAGAACGTGAACCCCCAAAATTCTGTATTATCAATCCGCAGTTTCACCCCAATAACAGAATCAAGGATTATTGGAACTACTGATGTATCAAAGAATGCAAACAGCCTACAATCTGTAGTATTAGATCACTTTTTAACCCCAATTAGTGCAGCAAGGTGTAATAGAATAGCTTCTATTAGTCAGGCTTTACACTGCTCAATTGTCCCCTGCTCTCTCCCTATAGTGTGGATTAGTGTTGGACTGGGGTACCTAGGGCCCAGCAGTGTAACTGATTCTGGGGGCCCACCTTAGGGCTCCTGCACACAAACATATTTTTTTTCCGTGTCAGTTTTATTTTTTAAATTTTTTTGGTGGCCTGTATGTGAAACCATTCACTTTAATGGGGCCACAAAAAAAGGAAATGACTTCATGTGCATTCCGTGTCTGTATGTCCGCATTGCCGTTTCTCAAAATAATAGAACATGTCCTATTATTGTCAGCATTACAGACAAGGATAAGACTGTTTTATTAGAGGCCGGCTGTTCTGTTCCGCATAATGTGGAATGCACACACCCAGTATCCATGTTTTGCAGATCCGCAATTTGCGGACTGCAATACATCCAACGGTCGTGTTCATGAGCCCCTACAGCGATAACAGAAATATTAAAGATGAAGTATGATGGTAGACACTCAAAGCAAAATGCACAAACATACATGTGGCAGAATTTAGGCTACTTTCACACTTGCAGTAGCAGGGTCCGGCAGGATGTTCTGGCGGGGGATCAGCCTGCCACATCCGTGCAAATGTTAGCCCACCGAGAGTCCGCTGTAGTTTTTGTCTGGCCGACTCTCAGCATGTTTGCCATGCTGCGGCCAGACCTCTGGCCCGCCCCCATTATAGTGAATGGGGCCGGAGCGAACCTCCGGCCGCACGGTGGGCTAGTGTAAGCATGGATCTGGCAGGCTGTTCCCCCATTGGAATAGCCTGCCAAGCCATGCTACCGCAAGTGTGAAAGTAGCCTTACACATATATGGATATCCTGTTAAGTCAGTCTGAAAAAAGACAATTGCAGTTCCTATCACACATTGGAAACATGCAATGCATTTGCCAAGACATTTTTTGCCTAACCCTATTAAGTGTAGCAAACTTAAAGGGGCTGCCTCACTTCAACAAATGGCATTTATTATGTAGAGAAAGTTAATACAAGGAACTTAACTAATGTATTTTGATTCTCCATATTGACTCTTTTTCCATCACATCTGACCAGTGTCAATTTAAGTGCTGATAACTTTAAAACGCTTTGGACTTATCCAGGCCATTCTGAGATTGTTTTTTCGTCACATATTGTACTTCACGATACTGGTAAAATGAAGTAAAAAAAATTCATTTTTATTTATAAAAAAAATACCAAATTTACCAAAAATGAAGTAAAAAATTGCAAATTTCCAAGTTTCAATTTCTCTACTTTTAGAATACATAGTAATACCTCCAAAAATAGTTATTACTTTACATTCCCCATATGTCTACTTCATGTTTGGATCATTTTGGGAATGATATTTTATTTTTTGGGAATGTTACAAGGCTTAGAAGTTTAGAAGCAAATCTTGAAATTTTTCAGAAATGTTCAAAAACCCAATTTTTAGGGACCAGTTCAGGTCTGAAGTCACTTTGCGAGGCTTACATAATAGAAACCACCCAAAAATGAAACTACACCCCTTAAGGTATTCAAAACTGATTTTACAAATGTCGTTAACCCTTTAGGTGTTCCACAAGAATTAATGGAAAATAGAGATACAATTTCAAAATTTCACTTTTTTGGCAGATTTTCCATTTTAATAATTTTTTCCCAGTTACAAAGCAAGGGTTAACAGCCAAACCAAACTCAATATTTATGGCCCTGATTCTGTAGTTTACAGAAACACCCCATATGTGGTCGTAAACCGCTGTACGGGCACACGGCAGGGCGCAGAAGGAAAGGAATGCCATACGGTTTTTGGAAGGCAGGTTTTGCTGGACTGTTTTTTTTGACACCATGTCCCATTTGAAGCCCCCCTGATGCACCCCTAGAGTAGAAACTCTATAAAAGTGACCCCATCTAAGAAACTACACCCCTCAAGGTATTCAAAACTGATTTTACAAACGTTGTTAACCGTTTAGGTCTTCCACAAGAATTAATGGAAAATAGAGATACAATTTCAAAATTTCACTTTAATGGCAGATTTTCCATTTTAATAATTTTTTTCCAGTTACAAAACAAGGGTTAACAGCCAAGCCCAATATTCATGGCCCTGATTCTGTAGTTTACAGAAACACCCCATATGTGGTCGTAAACCGCTGTACGGGCACACGGCAGGGCGCAGAAGGAAAGGAATGCCATACGGTTTTTGGAAGGCAGATTTTGCTGGACTGTTTTTTTTGACACCATGTCCCATTTGAAGCCCCCCCTGATGATCTAGAGTAGAAACTCCAAAAAAGTGACCCCATTTTAGAAACTACGGGATAGGGTGGCAGTTTTGTTGGTACAAGTTTAGGGTACATATGATTTTTGGTTGCTCTATATTACACTTTTTGTGAGGCAAGGTAACAAGAAATAGCTGTTTTGGCACCGTTTTTATTTTTTGTTATTTACAACATTCATCTGACAGGTTAGATCATGTGATATTTTTATAGACCAGGTTGTCACGGATGCGGCGAGCGTGTGACTTTTTGATCGCTTGCTATTACACTTTTTGTGATGTAAAGTGACAAAAAATTGCTTTTTTTTACACCGTTTTTATTTTTTTACGGTATTCATCTGAAGGGTTAGGTCATGTGATATTTTTCTAGAGAAAGTTATTACGGACGCTGCGATACCTAATATGTATACTTTTTTTTATTTATTTATGTAAGTTTTACACAATGATTTCATTTTTGAAGCAAAAAAAATCATGTTTTAGTGTTTCCATAGTCTGAGAGCCATAATTTTTTCAGTTTTTGGGCGATTACTTTGGGTAGGGTATGATTTTTGCGGGATGAGATGACGGTTTTATTGCCACTATTTTGGGGTGCATATGACTTTTTGATCGCTTGCTATTACACTTTTTGTGATGTAAGGTGACAAAAAATGGTTTATTTAGCACAGTTTTTATTTTTTATGGTGTTTATCTGAGGGGTTAGGTCATGTGATATTTTTATAGAGCCGGTCGATACGGACGCGGCGATACCTAATATGTATACTTTTTTTTTATTTATGTAAGTTTTACACAATAATATCATTTTTGAAACAAAAAAAATGATGTTTTAGTGTCTTCATATTCTGAGCCATAGTTTTTTTATTTTTTGGGCGATTGTCTCAGGTAGGGGCTCATTTTTTGCGGGATGAGGTGACGGTTAGATTGGTACTATTATGGTGGGCAAACACCTTTTTGATCGCTTGCTGTTGTACTTTTTGTGATGTAAGGTGACCAAAAAATGGTTTATTTAACACATGGTTTATTTTTTATTTTTTACGGTGTTCATCTGAGGGGTTAGGTCATGTGATATGTTTATAGATCCGGTCGATACGGACGCGGCGATACCTAATATGTATACTTTTTTCCCCCCCCCCTATTTTTTACCAATTTTTTTTTTACTTTATTTGGGGAAAATGACGTTTTTGTTTATTTTTACTTGAAACTTTTAATTTTTGGGGGGGGAAAACTTTATTTTTTCAACTTTTTTTTACTTTATTTTTTGTCCCACTTTGGGACTTCAACTTTTGGGGGTCTAATCCCTTTTACAATGCATTCCAATACTTCTGTATTGGAATGCATTGGCTGTATGAGTAATACAGCTTCCGGCGTATGAGATCCAGGGGGCTGGATCTCACAGGCTCTTCAGCGGAAGGCAGCGCGATGCCTTCCTTAGACATCGAGCTGCCTTCCATGCCATCGGGTCCACACTACAGCCGCATGGGGACCCGATGGCACCGCCACACGCCGCCAACGCAATAGGTAAAAGCCACAAACCACAGGTCTGAATTTGGGCGATCGCCGACACGGAGGTGTCACTGGACCTTCTCCGGCGTTGTGACAGGATGCCCGCTGAATGATTTCAGCGGACATACTGTTGCGATTAACTCCCGCCGGGCGGGAATCACGATTTAAACTTAGGACGTACCGGTACGCCCTGAGTCCTTAAGGACTCGGGAAATATGGCGTACCGGTACGCCCTAAGTCCTTAAGGGGTTAAACACTGCTCGTATCCATGGTTTTGACCACTCTGCAATCCAGCAGTGGTGGCTGGCCTTATGTGTTCACGCGCCCTGTGCGAGCTAATCTTGTGGCGCAAACCCCACCCCCCCGTTCACCTAAACATACACAAAGAGGAAAACAATCTTTGTGACAATTTTTTTTTATTACAGATAATTTAAGTGCAAGTGCAAACAAGTACAATCATACCCAGTGTCACCCATAGCCAGTCTCCTGCTCCCCTTAATCATACCCTGTCACCTTTGCCCAGTCCCCTGCCCCCCTTAATCATACCCAGTGTCAGTCCCCTGCCCCCCTTAATCATACCCTGTCACCTTTACCCAGTCCCCTGCCCTTCTTAATCATACCCAGTGTCACCCTTACCCAGTCCCCTGACCCCTGAATTAGACCCTGCCCCTCCTTAAATTAAGGGTGACAGACACTGGGTATGATTAAGGGGGCAGGGGACTGGATAAGGGTGACACTGGGTATGATTAAGGGGCAGGGGACTGGCTTTGGTTGACACTGGGTATGATTAAGGGGGGCAGGGGACTGGGTAAAGGTGACAGGGCATGATTAAGGGGGGCAGGGTCTAATTGAGGGGGCAGGGGATGGATAATATGGCACTGGCTCGCACACCCCATAGTGTCCACACACAAAGGCCGGCCCTGGCTGTGCTTGCACACTATAGGTGTAGGTGTTGGCCTATGCACACTTCCAGCCTTTCCCTATAGTGTGTAAGTATGGCCACTGCTGCTGGATTGCAGGGTGGTCGTAACCATGGATACGTGCTGTGTATAATGTGATGGAAAGGAGGCAATATGGACACTAACAATATATTAGTAAGTGCCTTGTATTAACTTTCTCTACATGATAAATGCCATTTACTGAACTGACAACCCCTTTATCCATAAATGTCTGGCATGGAATTTATCAAATCTTAACCTCCTCAGATTGCACATAATCTACAGTATATTTTAAAGGGTTGTCCTACCATAATGATCTATCGCCTATCTACAGGGAGGGAGTATTGTATGTGAGGCTATTATTCTGTAGTGGGGGATCATTGTATGTGGGGCCATTATTCTGCAGGGGAGGGAGCATTGTATGTGGGGCCATTATTCTGTAGGGGAAGCATTATATGTGGGGCTATTATTCTGTAGGGGAAGCATTATATGTGGGGCTATTATTCTGTAGGGGAAGCATTATATGTGGGGCTATTATTCTGTAGGGGAAGCATTATATGTGGGGCTATTATTCTGCAGGGGGAGCATTATATGTGTGGGCATTATTCTAGAGGTGGAGAGCATTATATGAATGGGGGCATTATTAATATTGTGGGGGCATTATCATTGGGCACAATATGGAGGGCATTACTATTATTGGGGTTGCTAGTGGGGGTACTGTAGGGGGCACTATTACTATTGAAAGCAGTCTCAGCTATTGGTGGGGAGGGGATTATCTGTGTGGCACTATATCTCTGCACTATAGAGGGTAGCAGCAGGATGGAGCACCAAGAGGGGGAGGATGATGGAAAAGTGAGGAATCTAAGATATCTATGTGTCAACCTCTGCAGAGACGAGATGTGGCTGGAAGAAATCATCATGGCGGTATGGTCTGAATAGAGAATATCAGGAAAGAGAACGTCTGTATAAGAGGAGACATCATTGGATGTAAGCGGTAGGTGGCGTTGTGTTAACCTGTATATTTAACAGCGCTATATTTAAGGTCCTCCCAGATATGTCTTTAAGGCCTCATGCACACAACTGTATTTCCGGTCCGCATCTGATCGAATTCAGACCCATTCATTTATAAATCCCTGTGTCCAGGCCTCATTACATGGTGTGGGACAGTGGGGCCACAAGAAGACTAATTATAATGTATAGGCTCATCACAGAGAGATTTTACTGTATAAGCCCCATACATTATAATGTCTCCTTGTTGCCCCCATACAATGGGGGCAACAAGGAGACATTACTGTATACTGTATGGGGCAACAAGGAGACATTCTGTATGGGGGCTATAAGTTGTAACCCCAGTATAATGTCTCATTGTGGCCCACCGCCCATAGGGTATAATGTCTCCTTGTGGTCCCAAGTGTTATTTCTTCTAAATAGGTACGGCATTTATCACGATATATATCGTTATCGCGATAAATTTCTTAATATCATTATCGCGGGAATATTTTTGATATCGGCCAACCCTATATCACATCTCCCTCCTATGAGAGCCATCTGCATAAGTGAATGCTGACAATACAGCTACAGCTTGTAACCTACAGGTACCATGTGCCTCTACTTTAAGCTCACCAGCTATGCCAATACCAGAAGTTACACGGAGATCACTACTAACTGATCTGAAGCAATCCATACACCAGGACATCAGCACAGCATTTACAGCTCTGCAAAAGGAAATCACACAAATTGGGAGAGAACCTCAGATATAGAGGATAAAATGGAAGAATTCACCAGTGCTCACAGCCAGCTTGTAGACGCCCATAATGATGCGGAGGATTATATAACGGCTCTCAAACTGAAACTTGCGGACTTAGAGGATCGCTCAAGGCGAAATTATCTTCATTGGCATACCGGAAAATGTGGATGTGGGATTTCTTTGCTGCCTTGATACCAACTGCAGAACAAAGACTTACTAATTGACAGGACGCACCACATTCCTGAACCTAAGCCTGCTCCCCACACTGCCCCTAGGGACACTATTGCGAGATTGCATTTCTACCATATCAAAGAAGTGCTTCTAGAAGCGATAAATATCACTATGGACCTGCTGGAATGCTTCCAGAAACTTTGAGAGAACAGAATATTCCAACTATTAATAACAAACTTTATACTATTGTATCACTCTACACTCCAAACTCTCATCAACTTCCCTTTATTAAAAATATACTACCATCTCTAATATTAAGAAAGTGATTATCATTGGTGGAGATTTCAACCTCCCTCCCTCACCAAAATTGCAACTCTCACCATCGCCTATCAGAAGACCTATATGATATATGGAGGGTCCTCCACACTACGGAACACGACTATACTTTTTATTCACACCCATACAGATTATATTCCAGAGTTGATTTATTATTAGTGGATAAGTGGCTTCTGCAAAAGGTTCAATCAGCAAACGTGGTCTGATCGTGCTCCATTGTCCTGCACCATATCAGAAGATTTTAACCAGAACCCTTATATCCCTTGGAGAGTTAACAATTACCTAATATCACAACCTTTATTGAAAGAACAATATCAGAGAAGTTCTTCAAGAATATTTTTCTTTCAATTGCAGCCCAGGAGTATCTCTGATTATCTAGTGTGCACACAAGGCTTTTATAACTTACTCAAAATCTCCGTACATAATAAAAAGTTAAGAATCCTATGCATGGAACAACTATATAAAACAGAAACATCTGGTATCAAAGTAGGAAACACTGACCACAAAATAGGATTAGGATTAGGATATAAATTAAACATTCCTAAATGTTAAACCTTAAACTCAGGCCTCCGCAATCCAATCCTAGATCTTTTTAAATCGTAATATCCTTTCAAATGGGACTCCACTAACATAACGTATTTGGGTATTCAACTGACCCCCACCACTGCAGACCTGTAGGTTACAAATTTTTCAGCTGTAAAATATAAATATAAAGTCCGACCTGCTGCAGATAAAGGGAAACATGAAATATCATGGATGAGTAGAATAGCATCAATCAAAATGTTTCTAATGCTCCAAATCACTTACCTATTCCGTAATGTACCTAGAATTTACCAGATGAAGTACGAAAGAAAACAAAAGATGATTTGTGTGGTCTTCCAAGCGGCACAATCAGCAGCAGTCCCAAACAACAGGAGTAGGTCTCTTCTCCTTTTTTAACCAAAATAAACTGCAATTCAGGGTCCGCGCTTGAACTTCATCAGTAAGGAACAGTTCACACACAGAAACACTTCTACAAGACGATTTTATCTCAATTCAAAACAATTCCAGCTCCTCGGTCTCAATATCCACCAGCAATTTTTTATCCTTTAAAAGGAACACGACATAGTGCAATACCCACGGGTTATTGATACACTACATATTTTATTTTACTTACAAGATCGACACTTGTTCAAATCACATATAAAATCAATTTGCCCGACCCGGGTTTCGCTGTCTGCTTCTTCTGGGGCGTTCCTCTCCTCTCCAATTGACACAACTGAAAAAAACTCTAATCTCTGATCACACGTGGTAAGTCTCTGTGTTATTTCCATTAGATCAACTTCCAAACTTTTTAAAAATATATATTTTTATATACTATGTATATGGCCAAAGAAATAGGCACTGTGATGCATGTCTGAACACCATCCAGGGACCTCTGGCCCAGCCGTGCTGTCCTATAAAGGCTACAAGGAGAAATTATAATACATGGAAGCAACAAGGAGATATTGTATTGTATGGGGACAGCAAGGAGACATTATAAAAAGAAAAATGTAAAGCAAATTTGGAAGTTGATCTAACGGTTTGACTGGAGCCTCGCGCGCCATCATACATGCACAGCTGAGGACAAGTATGGGTAATTAACATTTTGATTGGTGGAGAGAGCCTGTAAATAGATGATTCACAGTGATGGCTTTTCCCACGGACGAAGGCACGCCGAAACGCGCGTTGGGATAGCTCCATCCTGGGGGTTATAGCACATGGTCTTTTTCGGTGAGTCTCTGTCTCTTTTTTACCTACATGGCATCTGATTCTGGACACTTTATACCCATTTTCTACGGCGGTTTGCTTCCCATTTCATTTATGCTGCACTTGCAATGCAAATCCGGCTGTAGTTTTTTGCCTATGTAGGTTTACTTTTGACTGCCGACTCACCAAACATTCAGGTCGTATTTTTTGGCCATTGGTTGGTCATTGTACTGCATATACTCCATTCCATTGATCACCATTTTCTAGATTTGATACGTGTGCTATCCCAGGGTGGCGCTCTTTTTCTGCTTCTTTTTCACTTTTTAACGGCATATTACTGATTGCTTTATACATATACTTTTAAATCATGTTACAATAAAATATATTTTTATTATTGGTACTATGAGCTCCGTTCTCTTGTTTTTTTGCTTGTTTCACTCGGTAGCTGGTACCGAGTTATAGCTACAGGTGTCCTTTGTGGCTGTATTAGGGACACTGTTTTCCATTTACCAATTGGACACCTATGGTCTCTTTTTTGTTTTCTATGCATCACCCCACCCCCATTTCACCCTTCCCCCTACTATTAATGCAGCTCTTGATCTTTGGAAACTAATAACATCAAAACTGGGGTATATTACACCATCATGGCCATTGATTCCACTGACAATTTTAGCGTATTGTGTCCCCAATCTGCAGAACAAGTCATGGGTAAATATGGGAATTAGGACGATAGGAGATCTTTGCAAAAATGACAGCTTGATTTCCTTTAACACCCTAGTCCCTAAATACAATATTCATGGTAAAGAATTTTTCAAATACTTGCAAATTCAACATATCCTGTCTGGATTAAGATTACCAACTGACTATTGTCCTAAACTACTATGCCTACTAAATAACAAGTCTCCACAAATCAAAGCTTTATCTTTAAGCTACTCATCAGTGAGTGAGCATTTAGACTCAAAACTTTTAATCCTCTACTTCAAAAATAGGAAAAAGATTTGGACATAACCATTTCTGGCTTCACTAATTTTCCTTTTCCTACTCACTCCTATTGTATTTATTATTTAGAAAACTCTAGAAAAATACTGTATTCTACAAATGGTATTTTACACAGCACAGACTCTCTAAAATATATTCGACCTCTGACTCTGTTGGAGATGTTCCTCTCCAGATGCGGACATGCTCCATTTTTGGTGGGAATTTATTAAAATCAAACCACTTTGGGACTCCATCAATAATCTTCTGTCACAATTCTCTGTACCGTTAACTCCTAAATCATGTTTGTTGGGAACTATTGATGATATAGAGACGGGTGATCGAGCATATTGTGAAACACAAAGAATGCTTTATCAGGCAAGGAAATGAATTGCCCGCTACTGGATCAAATCTACTTAACCTACATTAGCGGAGTGTCTGTGAAGGTTCTCATTTATCCAGGTCATGGTATATCTGTAAGGAATAAATCAAGGCAACTGGACTTACTGTAGATTTCTTGAAAACGTTTCACTCGTTCTTTCTACATTAGCGGAATACATTGGTAGAATCATTGTTAGTATTAGATTAGAGAATGGTGTATATTTAAAGAGGGCTAATGTGAATAAAGCCTTATTCAATACATCAGTGTTTTGATCAGTGCTTTCCATCAGTGATTGTGAGCCAAAACCAGGATTGGAGCCTCCACAGACATAAGGGAAAGATCTGCAGCTGTTCTGTGTTTCGAGTCGCACCTGGTTTGGGCTCACAATCACTGATGGAAAACACTGACCAAAACGCTGACGTGTGAATGAGGCATAAGTTTGAGTATATTTAGGGGTTGGGGGTGAAGGATCAATGGGTATGCAGGGATATAGATAGGTAGTGGGTTGGCATTTTTTTTTTTTTTTTAGGAAACACATGATACACAGTATTAATGGTTCTTTGATCAAATGTCCCTGAGGAGATTGGGATAGGATGGGGTGGGATAGGATGGGGTGGGATGGGATGGGAAAATGTATGAAGTAATTTGTTGTGTCTTTTTTTTTATTATAAAGATATATGTGTATATGTAAATATATGTGAAGATAATTGATGTGATAGAAAAAAAAGGAGAAAACTCATAAAAATAATGTGATTAAACAGTATTTACATATCCTGTACCGGATAATGGAGACTTCCACTGTCCTGTCTGGTCCTCAGGCACCCCAGGGACCTCTGGCCCAGCCGTGCTGTCCTGTAAAGGCTACAAGGAGAAATTATAATATATGGAAGCAACAAGGAGACATTGTACTGTATGGGGACAGCATTGAGACATTATACTGTATGGGGGCAACAAGGAGACATTATACTGCATGGAGGAAACAAGGAGACAATATACTGCATGGAGGAAACAAGGAGACATTATACTGCATGGAGGAAAAAAGGAGACATTATATTGCATGGAGGAAAAAAGGAGACATTATATTGCATGAAGGAAACAAGGAGACATTATACTGCATGGAGGAAACAAGGAGACATTATACTGCATAGAGGAAACAAGGACATTATACTATATGGAGGAAACAGGGAGACTTTATACTGCATAGAGGAAACAAGTAGACATTATACTGCATGGAGGAAACAAGGAGACATTATACTGCATGGAGGAAACAAGGAGACATTATACTGCATAGAGGAAACAAGGACATTATACTATATGGAGGAAACAGGGAGACTTTATACTGCATAGAGGAAACAAGTAGACATTATACTGCATGGAGGAAACAAGGAGACATTATACTGCATGGAGGAAACAAGGACATTATACTGTATGGAGGAAAAAAGGAGAAAACTCTTAAAAATTATGTGATTAAAACAGTATTTATATATCCTGTACTGGATAATGGAGACTTCCACTGTCCTGTCTGGTCCTCAGGCACCCCAGGGACCTCTGTCCCAGCCGTGCTGCCCTATAAAGGCTACAAGGAGAAATTATAATATATGGGAGCAACAAGGAGACATTGTACTGCAGGAGTCGGGACTCCCACCGATTTCATATTGATGACCTATCCTGAGAATAGGCCATCAATACGTAAATCCCAGAGAACCGTTTACCTTATGTTATCTGTAGTGTTACATATGACTGCAGGTACATTATCTACTACATTATGTGCACACAGGAAGTTATCACTGTTATCTGGAGTGTTACATAGGACTGTAGGTGACATCTACTACATTTTTTGTACTCAGAGTCTCTATGTAACACAGTAAAAACTCTCTGAAAAAATATAATGTAGTAGATGTTACCTGCAGTCCTATGTAACACCCCACATAACACAGTAAATTATTGTGTTATGTGGGGTGTTACATAGGTCAGCAGGGAACATCTTTTACATTATCTGTACCCAAAAAGTTATCACTGTGTTATGTGGAGTGTTACATTGGACTGCAGGGACAATCTACTACATTATCTGTACTCAGAGACTCTGAGTACAAATAATGTACTAGATGCCACCTACAGTCCTATGTAACACCCCAGATAAAAATGATAACTTTTTGTGTACAGATAATGTAGTAGATGGTACCTGCAGTCCTATGTAACACTACATGGTACCTGCAGTCTGCGCTGCTGAAAGCTGGCGCGTCCTCGTCATTCTTGCCGCGCTGTTCTCCAACCTCCTCCTCTTACGGCTAGGACACAGCAGCACACAGTCCTCCAGACTAAAAAATAAAAAATACCTGGGAGCCATTGGCTCCTAAACTGAAAAATGTAGGAGCCAGATTACATTTTTAGTTACCAAATTTAAAATACATATAATTATAATAAAAAAGACTTGGAGCAGAAGATGAGACGCAGATCACAGTAGTAAGCCAGCACTATATATAGGAGAATACAGCACCATATACCTCTTACATACAGTGACATCTCCTGTCACGTAGACCTTCTCTTTCCTCTTCTCCTCCGTTTGACCCAGATCACCATGAATAATTCTTTCAGCCGCATCTCATCTCTACAGAGTTTGTTACAAAGACATGTTAGATTTCTCAATCTTTGCATCAACCTCCCCATCCTGGTCTCCCGACAATGTGATCCTGCTGCCACTCCCAATACTTTGCCCGTTGTGTTCCCCAATGCCCCAGGTACTATACTGCTGTAACAATAATGAACCCAGTAGATATAAGTGGGGTCATTTATCAAACTGGTGTAAAGTAGAACTGGCTTAGTTGCCCATAGCAAACAATCAGATTCCACCTTTCGTTTTCCAAAGGAGCTGTCAAAAATGAAAGGTGGAATCTGATTGGTTGCTATGGCCAACTATGCCAGTTACTTTGAAAAATGACCCCAAATGTCCCTATAGTGTCTACAGCAATTATAATGCCCCCTAGAGTGCCCCCATTAATCATATTAACACCCTATATTGTGATCCAGGTAATAATGAATGTATAGTGTCCCCAAAAATAATGTTCCCTAATATATCCCTGTAATAGAAATGTCCCTACAGTGTCTCCCCAATAACAATGTCTCCCACACTGCCCCATATAATAATTTGCCCCCACACAGTAATTTCCCCCGCACTGCCCCCACATAGTAATCCCCCCATAGTAATTTACCCCCATGCAGCCCCCATATAGTAATTTGCCCACACACTACCCCCCATGTAGTAGTTTGCCCCTACGTAGTAATTTGCCCCCACTGTCCCTTCAGTAATAAGTCCTCCTGGGCTCCCCAGTAATGTCCCCCAAAGTTGGCACACATACACATAAAAAAATCTGAAAAGCTAATACTTACCTGTGTCCAGGCGCTCGCTTGCATAAGACTTTAGTAGCGAACAGCCTGGCACCTCAAACATCGGGCCTTCGGGTAGATTCCCAGACTGTTCCACTACTATAATAACCAAACATTTCATTCACACTGTAATAGAATTGACCAAGTAATAGACTAGCCCCTCGCTGCCGTACCAGACCTGGCTCGGCCATTTGGCCGACTGGCCACTCCCCTATTTACCTGCTTACACAGAAAAAACTATTTCGCCACAGGAGCAGCAGCGCAACTTGGTCTGGGGGTGGGGTTAATAGTAGGCGGAGGGAAAGCAGGTTAGCAGCACAGCTGAGGATGACAGACTGAAATGACTCTACACACACTATAGAGACTACACTTACACACAGAATAGACTACAATTACACAGCACTCACTTACCCTATATACACACTATATATAATACACTTACCCTATACACAAGCTACATAGACTACAATTTAAAGAGGCCCTGGAAAAAAAACGAAATGTGGTCCTATGTTGTAGGCAGACCCAGATTTACAGAAGATGCAGCCAATATACTTCCCCTAGGAGAACCAAATACCACAGTGCAGCACAAAATACTGCATCAGCAGAACCAAATACTGCAGCGCAAAATACTGTCCCAGCAGCACTATATACCACACTGCAGTAGATTATACCGCCCCAGCAGAAACAAATACCACAGTGCAGCACAATGTACTGTAACAGCAGACCTTCTGCAGAGATGATATATTGTGCTGCACATTAGTATTTGGTCTGCAGCAGATGTAGTGCCCCATTTACACAATAAGCTGCCCCTCTGTGGTGGCAAGTGCCAGCTGCCATGTTATGTCTTCCTTCTCCTTCATTTGTCTCTAATTAAAATATGGAGGATGGGGGTGAGGACTTAGGATGCAGGCAGCAGCACAGAGCCACCATCAGCTACCATACATACAGGAGAATTCAGCACTACATATCTCTTACTGTACATCCAGTGCAGAGTTTACCACACAAACATCTCACAATCCTCCATTTGCCATCATCTTCCTGACCCTGGCACCCCGACCTGTGCTTCTGCCAGTATTAATAATGCCCTCTATAGTGCACTCCGTAATAATAATGTCCTAATAGTTCCCCATATAATAATAATGCTCCCTATTGTGCCCCATTAATAATAATGCTCCCAATAGTTCCTCAAGCAATAATACCACATATAGTGCCCCTTGTAATAATAATTGCCCTTTTAGTGTCCTTGGTAATAATACCCTCCACAATATCCTTGGTCATAATAATGCCCCCTATTATGCCTCCAATAATAATAAGGCGTCCACAGTTCCCCCAGAAATACTTATGTCCCTAATTGTGTCTCTGGTAATAATAACAACCTCCCAGTGCCCCCAACAACGTCCATCTCCACTGCCCCAGTAATGTCCATTCCCACTGACCGTTCCCTGTCGTAGTCCCGTTCCCCACCACTGTCTGTGATGCAGGCCGCAGGCCGCTTCTTGCCTGAAGCCTATGTCCTGGGGCAGGGGGAGGTATGGGGCACAGCGTCAGAGGCATGCTGATGATGGCATTGAGAGAAGCACCTGGAGGGCGGACTAGTAAGTAAGTCTGTTATGACTCTATCCAGCCTTCAGGTGTCAAAGGACCTGACAACAGGCGGTACTGGTGGTGCCCTGGTTGAGCAGCAAGATAAGATAGCAGCAGGGCTGCCATGCTTGGAGCCCTCATTACAATATGCTGCATTGTCATTATTATGCTGATGACATAATAATGAGAGCGCAGTAGGGTCGCCTGAGGTGTGCATTGTGCTACAATCTCATTATCATGTCACCATGTAAGGCTATTTTCACACTAGCGGCAGAACACACTGACTATATACAGGTGGCATCAGGATAGACAGGAGGAGTTGAAGCAGTGCTCCGAGGCACTAGACCCACCTCTCAGTGCTCCAATCAGTATGCCTGGTTTATTAGGGTTTATCATGGTGACGGATGCTCTTTAAAAGGGTATTCTGAGATTTTTTTCACTGATGACCTATCCTTTGGATAGGTCATCAGTATCTGATCTGTGGGGGTCCGACACCAGGGACCCCCAGCGATCAGCTGTTTTGAGAATGCACCCGCACTCCTGTGAGTGCCGCAGCCTTCTCCCTGCTCACCAAGCACAGCTCTGAACATTATATAGCGGATGTGTTTGGTAGAGCGCTCAGCCCCATTCACTTGAATAGGGCTCAGACTCGCCTAGGTCACATGACACATGAACATGTTGTCACTCCGCCTAGGAAAAGCAGGCCTACCGATCAGATACTGATGCCCTATCTCGAATAACCCCTTTAAAGAGTACTTGTCACCAAAAAATGCAGTGCAATCTGCAGACAGTATGTTTTAGAGCAAGGGGAAAGTTGTGGTGAAAAATTCAATGAACTTGTCATTTGTTCATGTAAATCTCTACTGTTTCTATCCTCATTGATCACAGGAGAGGTGATATCAGTGATTGATAGCATTCTCTGTGTAAGTGTGTATACGTAGATAGCTATCAGCCACTGATAGTTGTACACAGAAGAGGTGTTATCAGCGATTGATAGCATTCTGTCTGTAAGTGTGTACATACATAGTTGTCAGTCACTGATAGTTGTACACAGAGAAGGTGTTATCAGTGATTGATAGCATTCTCTGTGCAAGTGTGTATACATAGATAGCTGTCAGTCAGTGATAGTTGTACACAGAAGAGGTGTTATCAGCGATTGATAGCATTCTGTGGGTAAGTGTGTATACATACATAGTTGTCAGTCAGTGATAGTTATACACAGGGGAGGTGTTATCAGTGATCAATATAATTCTGTGTGTAAGTTTGTATACATAGATAGCTATCAGTCACTGATAGTTGTACACAGAGGAGGTGTTATCAGTGATTGAAAGCATTCTGTGTGTAAGTGTGTACATACATAGTTGTCAGTCCGTGATAGTTGTACACATAGAAGGTGTTATCAGTGATCGATAGCATTCTCTGTGTAAGTGTGTATACATAGATAGCGGTCAGTCAGTAAAAATTGTAATCAGAGGTGTTATCAGTGATTAATAGCATTTTCTGTGTAAGTGTGTATGCATAGATAGCTGTCAGTCACTGATAGTTGTACACAGGGGAGGTGATATCAGTGATTGATAGCATTCTGTGTGTAAGTGTGTACATATACAGCTGTAAGTCACTGATAGTTGTACACAGAGGAGGTGTTATCAGTGATTGATAGCATTCTCTGTGTAAGTGTGTATACATAGATAGCTGTCAGTCAGTGATAGTTGTACACATAAGAGGTGTCATCAGTGATTGATAGCATTTTCTGTTAAGGTGTGTATACATAGATAGCTGTCAGTCAGTAAAAGTTGTAAACAGAGGAGGTGTTATCAGTGATTGATAGCTATCTATGTATACACACTTAGAAAGAGAATGCTATCAATCACTGATAACACCTCTTCTGTGTGCAAGTATCACTGACTGACAGCTAGGAATGTACACACTTACACACAGAATGCTATCAATCACTGATAACACCTCCTCTGTGTACAACTATCAGTGACTGATAGCTATCTATGTATACACACTTAGACAGAGAATGCTATCAGTCACTGATAGTTGTACACAGAGGAGGTGTTATCAGTGATTGATAGCATTCTGTGTGTAAGTGTGTACATACATGGTTGTCAGTCAGTGATAGTTATACATGGGGAAAGTGTTATCAGTGATCGATAGCTATCTATGTATACAAACTTACACAGAGAAAGCTATCGATCACTTATAACACCTCCCCCATGTATAACTATCACTGACTGACAACTATGTATGTACACACTTACACACAGAATCCTATCAATCACTAATATCACCTCCCCTGTTTAAAACTATCAGTGACTTATAGCTATCTATGTATACACACTTATCAGTGAATGATAACATTCTCTGTGTAAGTGTGTATGCATAGATAGCTGTCAGTCACTGATAGTTGTACACAGGGGAGGTGATATCAGTGATTGATAGCATTATGTGTGTAATTGTGTATATGTAGATAGCTATCGGCCACTGATAGTTGTACACGGGGAGGTGTTATCAGTGAATGATAGCATTCTGTCTGTAAGTGTGTACATACATAGCTGTCAGTCACTGATAGTTGTACACGGAGGAGGTAATATCAGTGATTGATAGCAATCTTTGTGTAAGTGTGTACATTAATAGCTGTCAGTCAGTGATAGTTGTATACAGAAGAGGTGTTATCAGTGATTGATAGCATTCTCTGTGTAAGTGTGTATGCATAGATAGCTGTCAGTCACTGATAGTTGTACACAGGGGAGGTGATATCAGTGATTGATAGCATTATGTGTGTAATTGTGTATATGTAGATAGCTATCAGCCACTGATAGTTGTACACGGGGGAGGTGTTATCAGTGAATAATAGCATTCTCTGTGTAAGCGTGTATACATAGATAGCTGTCAGTCAGTGATAGTTGTACACATAAGAGGTGTTATCAGTGATTGATAGCATTTTCTGTTAAGGTGTGTATACATAGATAGCTGTCAGTCAGTAAAAGTTGTACACGGAGGAGGTGATATCAGTGATTGATAGCATTCTCTGTGTAAGTGTGTACATACATAGCTGTCAGTCACTGATAGTTGTACACAGAGGTGGTGTTATCAGTGATTGATAGCAATCTTTGTGTAAGTGTGTACATTCATAGCTGTCAGTCAGTGATAGTCGTATACAGAGGAGGTGTTATCAGTGATTTATAGCATTCTGTGTGTAAGTGTGTACATTCATAGCTGGCAGTCAGTGATAGTTGTACACAGGGGAGGTGATATCAGTGATTGATACCATTCTCTGTCTAAGTGTGCATACATAGATAGCTATCAGTCACTGATAGTTGTACACAGAGGAGGTGTTATCAATGATTGATAGCATTTTTATGTATAGGTGTGTACATACATAGCTGTCAGTCACTGATTGTTGTACACAGGGGTGGTGATATCAGTGATTGATAGCATTCTGTGTGTAAGTATGTACATACATAGTTGTCAGTCAGGGATAGTTATACACGGGGAAGGTGTTATCAGTAATCGATAGCTATCTATGTATACAAACTTACACAGAGAATGCTATCGATCACTTATAACACCTCCCCCATGTATAACTATCACTGACTGACAACTATGTATGTACACACTTACACACAGAATCCTATCAATCACTAATATCACCTCCCCTGTTTACAACTATCAGTGACTGACAGCTATGTATGTACACACCTATACATAAAAATGCTATCAATCATTTATAACACCTCCTCTGTGTACAACTATCAGTGACTGATAGCTATCTATGGATACACACCTATACATAAAAATGCTATCAATCACTGATATCACCTCCCCTGTGTACAACTATCAGTGACTGACAGCTATGTATGTACACACTTACACAGAGAATGCTATCAATCACTGATATCACCTCCTCCGTGTACAACTTTTACTGACTGACAGCTATCTATGTATACACACCTTAACAGAAAATGCTATCAATCACTGATAACACCTCTTATGTGTACAACTATCACTGACTGACAGCTATCTATGTATACACGCTTACACAGAGAATGCTATTATTCACTGATAACACCTCCCCCGTGTACAACTATCAGTGGCTGATCGCTATTCTACTTCTCCAGAGAAATCCAAGATGGCGCCGGCAGAGAAGCAGTCTCCCCAGGCAAGCGTGCGGCAACAGCAGACCTGTCGCTGACTCCTCCAGCCGCAGGCATACGGAGATCTCTGTCCGATTCAGCGCTCCATGCTCAGCTAGATCGGGGAGAAGAAGGCACGATCACTGACAGTGCACCGGTGAACTTCCCGGACCTGGATGGCACGCATAGCCAGGTGAGCAGTAACCCCCTATCCAGCAACATACTGGGGGAGCTTCCCTCCACATCTCCCTCTTTTCACCGGGACTTAACACCAACGCAGACCCATTTGGTGGCTACCAATATACCCTCAAAAGGGACCGCTAGACTCACCCATGCAACCCCAGATGAAGATGGGGAAACAGCGCTGCTAGCACTGTCGGTGTCTAACACCGCTCTCACTGACACAGCCATGAGGGACATGCTAATTTTACAGCGGCGATCCATGCTGCTTGATATAAAGTCCATTATAGCGCCCTTGCGCTCTGACATAGATGATCTAGGGGTCCGGACGGACCACCTTGAAAATAAGTTTGGGGACTTTGCAGCTTCACATAATGCCCTTATTGACGCTCATACAGAGCTAGAGGCAGAAGTGGAAAACATTAAGGCCAAAATGGCCGACCTTGAAGACAGGAGCAGGCGCAACAATATAAAGTTGAGAGGAATTCCAGAATCGGTGGCTCCTAAGGACATTCCTGAATATTTGAGGTCCCTTTTAAAAGCGGTACTACCAGATTGCCATGACAGGGATTTGGAGATTGATAGGGCGCACCGTGTACCGAGACCACGCCACCTGGAGGAATCAGTGCCTCGGGATGTTTTAGCCAGGGTGCATTTCTTCAAGATAAAAGAGCAACTGCTGGCAACTGCGAGGAAAAATGGTGGCCTCCCTGCACCATATCACAAAATTCTCCTGTTTGCAGATCTATCTGCAGCCACACTGCGGTTAAGAAGAGCCTTTTTACCGGTTACGTCAGCCCTTAGAAGCGCAGATATACCATACCGCTGGGGCTTCCCTATTCACTTATTGATCCATCACGGCGGGACTTTCCACGCGGCTAAATCCCTGGAAGAAGGTCTGGCGCTCCTACAGAGTTGGAACATATCTGCGTCCAGCATGGAGGTGGCGCATCACCAAGTTCCTGCTAAAGTCCGTAAAGACTGGTCAAGAGTTCGCCGAGTTCTTTTTTTTTCTCAGGGCGAATATACCTCGCCTTTCGGTGCTATACGTTGGTACGAGTTCTGTCATCCTAACCTAACCTTTTGTTCCCTAGGTTACAGACGGGACATTTACCCCACACTGTATATTGAGCCTTCTTCAGGTTCATCATGTTTTATGTTGGTTTGTTCTCGCTGCCTTACCTCCTACTTCTTTGGGGGCTACAATCCTCAATAGTTCAAGTAATGCCTGTACTTAACTGTGCTGCCTATGTTCAGGTGACGCAGGCGTCCTTGCTGGGAGACGTTCTGTGTCTGATATCTCACTTAATACCCATCATTGAGAAAATGCTGTTTATTTTGATTTACAATGGTAATAACCTTTGCTAGTCTGAATGCCAATGGTTTAAATAGTCCTATGCGTAGAGCACATTTGTTGAAAGAATCAAAAGGGGTTGAAGTGTGATGTCTTGGGAATACAGGAGACGCATATGCTTCAACTGGATGCTTTTAGGTTGAGGCATCCGCAGTTTCCCCATATTTTCCAATCGCACTTTCACTCAAAATCCAGAGGGGTCATGATAGCCGTTAAAAATACGGTGGCATTCACACATATAGCTGACTATACAGATTCCTTGGGACGTTATGTCATTTTGATTTGTACTCTGAATAATATCGCATTTACAATAGTGTCTATATATGCACCTAACCAAGGCCAACTACCTTTCTTTCACAAGGTATTGAAGCTGGTAAAAAAAACAACAAGGACCATCCCTTCCCTGGCTGATACTTTCTGGAAGGAGGAACTGTATGATGTTTGGCGTATCCACCACGCTTCTGCTAGAGATTTTACATTTCATTCTGGAGTTCATAATGTGTATTCCAGAATTTACATGTTCCTTGTGGATAGAGCACTTCTCCCCCATGCACAAGCCTCCTCCATAGAAACTATCAAATGGTCTGACCATGCTGCTATCACCTTGTCAATTTCAGAGAAAGCTAGCTCCCACCAAACATACATATGGAGAAGCAGTCCTTTTTTATTGTCTGATCCCCAGTATAGGTCAAAAATAGAGACCACTATACAGGATTTCTTCCAGTTCAATAACTCATCACACACCGACCCAGTGAACCTGTGGAACGCCCACAAAGCTTGTGTCAGAGGGTCCTTTATACAGCAAGGGGCGATAAGGAAAAAACGTATAGAAGCCAAAATGTCAGACATTTTATCTCAATTACAACAAGTAGAAACAAACAACAAAGCGAGCCCCACTCCACTTTTAGCGGGGGAGATTAGACGCCTCAGGCAGGAGTTGAGAGGGTATATGCTATCCTCCTACGAAAAAATGCATCGCAAGTCAAAAGCGACCTATTACTCACAAGATAATAAGGCAGGTAAGCTATTGGCATCGAGACTCAAAGCTCGCCATACAAAGAGCAGAATCCCACACATATTCCACCCTCACTCTCAGGAGAAAGTCCACTCCCCGGTAGATATAGCTAATGGCTTTAAAGCATACTACGAAGATCTGTATAATCTACACAACACCCACCCTACACCAAGTGAGCTTAATGAAAAAATTAATAGTTATCTCCAATCTCTGCATTTACCTACACTGAATAGTTCCCAGCTTCTAGGTCTCAATTCCCCTATTGAAACTAAAGAGGTGGAAGCAGTGATTGCCTCTCTTCCGAGAGATAAAGCACCTGGCCCGGATGGCTTTGCTAGTCATTACTATAAGCAGTTTAAACAGACCTTAAGCCCATTTTTAAAAGATTTCTGCCAAACAGCTATGTCCCAAGGTTCCCTACCAGTTGAAAACTTACAGGCCCTGATAATCACACTTCCCAAACCGGGTAAAGAACCAGATAGACCCCAAAATTTTAGACCCATATCCTTGCTAAACCAAGACGGAAAAATTTATGCGAAACTATTGGCCACCCGTCTAGCAAAAATTCTCCCCTCTATCATTCATGTAGACCAAGCTGGATTTGTCCCATCCCGGCAGACTTATTACAATACAAGACGCCTTTTGGGTATCTTACACCATGTTCACAAAAATAAAATCCCCACACTAGCCCTAGCATTAGACGCAGAAAAGGCCTTTGATAGGCTCCGCTGGACCTTTGCCTTTTCGGTACTTGGAAAATTAGGATTTACAGGACATATACTCACAGCCATTAAGGCACTTTATAGTAACCCCACAGCTAGGACATTTGTAAACGGAGCCTTGTCGGAAGTATTCGAGCTTACAAATGGAACTCGACAGGGATGCCCTCTTTCCCCACTCATTTTTATAATAGCCATGGAACCACTGGCCCAGGCGATAAGACAAGACCCCCGGATAGCAGGGGTTAATATAGGGGGGTGCTCTCATGTCATTTCACTATATGCAGACGACGTATGTCTGACTCTAGCCAAACCCATGGATTCCTTAGAGGAGGTTATGGCCCAAATCACCATTTATGGCGATCTCTCTTATTACCATCTAAACTCTTCAAAGACACAAGCCTTACCTATCCATATGTCAGAACATCAGGTAATGAACCTCCGTAGCAAGTGGAACTTTGATTGGCGGCTTGATAGCATCAAATACTTAGGGGTGAATATGTCCCCTTCCCAGAGCCAGCTATATAAGCAAAATTATGACGCCCTACTGCTTTCCACGGAAAAAGAACTCGCAGAATATGCCAAGTTTGATACTTCATGGATGGGGAAGATAGCTTCATTTAAAATGTTCACTCTTCCCAAGTTTTTATATTTGTATCGCACCTTGCCAATAGCCATCCCAGATAAGTTTTTTTCTCGTGCTCATTCACTCCTTTCCAAGTATATATGGGATAAAAAACACCCCAGGATAGCCCGAGACATAATGACTAGAGAACGCCACAAGGGGGGTCTAGCGTTGCCAGATTTAAAAATGTACTATATAACATCTTTGGTTTCCATGTTGAAGGGATGGACACAACCTTCCCAGGAGCTGCCCTGGGTCCAGCTTGAAACATCTCAATCTGCCCCACACTCTTTAGAGGGGTTGTTAAACTTGCCTTTTTGGAAGATCCCTACTCCCAAAAATCTAGGCCCGACAGTGCGGGCATCATTGAAAGCGTGGACAATTTACCACAAATTGGCAGAAGCAGACACTCCTCCCACAATTGCATCCCTCCCCTTCTCTTTTATTCAGGCTCTACTTCCTCATACAGATCTATCAAATTGGGCATCAGCTGACATTTATAAAGTGGGAGACTTGTTAAATCAGGGGGTTCTACAGCCGTTCCAGTGGATTGGAGAGAATTTTTCCATCCCTAGCAGGGAATTTTTCAAATATCTCCAGATACGTCACTTGTTACAGGACCTGCAGCCATCCGGAGTAAAAATGGACAAATTAGCAAAACTGTATATATCAGGAAATCTGAAAGGTTTGAAATCCCTTTATAACTCCATTCTTCACCCAGGGGCCTTTAAACGCTCATACCTGATGGTGGCGTGGGAAAAGGACTTGAATTTGTCTATTTCTGAAACGGAATGGCTGCAGGCCCTCAGAATGGTGCACAAGCATTTGAAATGTGTTTCCCATGTAGAATCAGCGATTAAAACCATATTAAGATGGTATCACACACCTGACAAACTGGCACTTATGTATATCTCAGTATCTGATAGATGTTGGAGAGGCTGCGGATGTAGAGGAACTCTCTTCCACATACTGTGGCAGTGTCCTAAGATTCAATTATACTGGTCTGATTGCAGGGAATTATTAGCTAAAATTGTGCCCAATGGGTTTATATGGTCACCGCAATTGGTCCTGCTAGCTATAGGAGTGGATTCACTTCCTGCCCGCTTAAGGGCACTACTCTGTATCTTCTGTGTGTCAGCAAAATTATTATTGTTGAGAAAGTGGAAGACCCCAGACATACCGGACATATCCGAATTGATAACCTCACTTAATACCACATATTCATATGAGAGAATCATAGCTTTAGGTGGAGAGGGATATGACAAATTCCTCCATAGTTGGAAGCCATGGTCGTGCTCCCCATATAGTACTCAATTTTAGAGACTCCTTAGTTATGCCAATTAGTTGGATTAAATATTTTTTACCTTACTAGATGGACAGGACTACCTAAATGGACGACTTGCCAGTGCCATTGGTCAAAATAAAACATAGGCGGCCACATTTCTCAACACAATAATAATATCGGCTAACAACAGGCATTTCTTATACTTGTACTGCATACTGTTTTCTTTGTAGAAGTAATTTTCTTTTGTTATTATATTTTGTTATTATATATTGTTTAAACATCGGGAATGCCCGATGCTTTATGTTATACATATTGCTAAAATCAATAAACACTATTGAAACGAAAAAAGGACCCCTCACCTCTCCTGATTTGTCTGTTTTGGTAACTACTTGCACCCCCACATGTAATAACAATCCTGGAGGATCTATTCTTATGACTTTATGTTGCACCATTCCTCTATTATTCCTGTTATTAGTTATGAATGACTTGCTGGTAGTTTGCAGTGAAGGTCCAGATGGGGGTGTCACTGCACAGCCTGATATTATTCAATCAGTGCTGTCAACTGGTAACATCCAGCTGGACCTTTATTGCAGACTACTAGCAATTAGTTCATAAGTTCTAGTAGGAATAATAGAGTAATGGTACAATATAGAGTCACAAGAATTGACTCCCTAGAAATGTTATTGCATGGGAAATGCAAGTCGTTACTAAAACAGACATGTCCCCTTCAAGTACATGATCGCTGGGGGTCCCACCTTGGTTACCATGTTCTAGTGTTCTCTGGGTCAAGTATGGATAGGTAAATAGTGTTGATCTTGGGACAATCCCTTAAATTTTTGCTGCTGTTTCTGTGCTGCTAGTCACTGGGGTTTGCCATCCATCACGTGGCCATTGCTGCCCACCAAAGTTACGTCCTTGTAAATGAGCTCTCAGGTGAGTATGTCGTGCCACCGGGGCTGTTGGTAGACTCTGAAGAGACCTGAGGCACTGGCGGAGCAGGACACAGGTACAATGGATGGTGGTGCATGCTGGTGCCAAGGGCACAAGCGAAAGACCAGGGCACATACCCTGCAGGGCCACAGTCACATGTTGTGGATCTGGATGATGACATCACGCAGTGATAACCACTGATCTAGGGAGCAGCAACCTTCGGCACTCCAGCGCTGCTGTGAAACTACAACTCCCAGCATGCACACTTGCTCAGCTGTTCTTGTAACACCCAAAGAAGTGAAAGGAGGATACTGGGAGTTGTAGTTTCAGCACAGCTGGAGTGCCGGAGGTTGCTTATCCCTGATCTAGAGGCTGTCATTTTGTGTTAGGGCTCTTTCACACCTGCGTTCTTTTCTTCCGGCATAGAGTTCCGTCGTCGGGGCTCTATGCCGGAAGAATCCTGATCAGGATTATCCCCATGCATTCTGAATGGAGTGAAATCCGTTCAGGATGCATCAGGATGTCTTCAGTTCCGGAACGGAACGTTTTTTGGCCAGAGAAAATACCGCAGCATGCTGCGCTTTTTGCTCCGGCCAAAAATCCTGAAGACTTGCCGCAAGGCCGGATCCGGAATTAATGCCCATTGAAAGGCATTGATCCGGATCCGGACTTAAGCTAAACGTCGTTTCGGCGCATTGCCGGAGCCGACATTTAGCTTTTTCTGAATGGTTACCATGGCTGCCGGGACGCTAAAGTCCTGGCAGCCATGGTAAAGTGTAGCGGGGAGCGGGGGAGCAGTATACTTACCGTCCGTGCGGCTCCCCGGGCGCTTCAGAGTGACGTCAGGGCGCCCCACGCTCATGGATCACATGATCACATGGATCAAGTCATCCATGCGCATGGGGCGCTCTGACGTCATTCTGGAGCGCCCCGGGAGCCGCACGCACTGTAAGTATACCGCTCTCCCGCTCCCCGCTCCTACTATGGCAACCAGGACTTTAATAGCGTCCTGGCTGCCAGAGTAACACTGAAAGCATTTTGAAGACGGTTCCGTCTTCAAATGCTTTCAGTACACTTGCGTTTTTCCGGATCCGGAGTGTAATTCCGGCAAGTGGAGTACATGCCGGATCCGGACAACGCAAGTGTGAAAGAGGCCTTATGCTTGATCTTGCTATAAAGGGGAGTTTATCTTCCATGACCCATTGCCCTATAAATATCATTCCACAAAAAAGCCACCACCGCTGTGGTTATTGGATTATACAGTTTTACAGTGAAGTACTTCATGTGCTTGGCAGAAGGACTATGTCCTGGAGGCTGTAAATGGCCACATGCGGCACAGCATTACAGAAGAAATCTTTATAAGCATCTGATGGAACATGCTGCAATGAATCCTTGATGGATTCATAAGAAAGCTGACAGGTGACAGAGGTCTACGGGTGACAGGTCTGTCGTTATGGAGGTCTCCTGTTGGCGTGTCCAGCGCTGGGCCCCCGCTGACTTCTATAAGGGCTCTTTCACACTTGCGTTGTCCGGATCCGGCGTGTACTCCATTTGCCGGAGGTGCCCGCCGGATCAGGAAAAACGCAAGTGAACTGAAAGCATTTGAAGACGGATCCGTCTTCAAAATGCGTTCAGTGTTACTATGGCACCCAGGACGCTATTAAAGTCCTGGTTGCCATAGTAGTAGTGGGGAGCGGGGGAGCAGTATACTTACCGTCCGTGCGGCTCCCGGGGCGCTCCAGAATGACGTCAGAGCGCCCCATGCGCATGGATGACGTGATCCATGTGACGTCATCCCCTGACGTCACTCTGGAGCGCCCGGGGAGCCGCACGGACGGTAAGTATACTGCTCCCCACTACACTTTACCATGGCTGCCAGGACTTTAGCGTCTTGGGAGCCATGGTAACCATTCAGAAAAAGCTAAACGTCGGATCCGGCAATGCGCCGAAACGACGTTTAGCTTAACGCCGGATCCGGATTAATGCCTTTCAATGGGCATTAATTCCGGATCCGGCCTTGCGGCAAGTGTTCAGGATTTTTGGCCGAAGCAAAAAGCGCAGCATGCTGCAGTATTTTCTCCGGCCAAAAAACGTTCCGGTCCGGAACTGAAGACATCCTGATTAGGGTTGTTGCGGGTATCGAAATTTCGATACCCAATCGATACTTCTGTCCCGGTATCGATACGATACCGGGATTTCCATTTTTTCGATACTGGGCTGCGCTTCTGCGCAGTCTAGTATCTCTGAACATGAGAGCGCTGCTCTCAGCGCGCTCATGTTCTCTCAGCAGCACGGGGAGAAGGAAGCAGTCTCTCCCTCCCCCTGTGCTGCTGCCGCCGCTGCCACCAATGAGAAGAGAGGGGTGGAGGAGGGGCGGGCGCACTGCGCCATCAATGATAGTACTTTTCCTACACAGAGCCGCGCCCAGCGATGTCCCAGCACTCACCATTAGTCCTGGGCGCCGCTCCGTTTGCCCGCTGTGCCCCATTACTGTCTCCTCTCCTGCTCCACATGCTGATTACTATCGGAGGGATGGGGAGGAGACATCAGCTTCTCTAGTGGGCGTTCCTTCCTGCGCTGCGATTGGACAGCGCTACAGCCAGGGAGAAGGAACGCCCACTAGTGAAGCTGATGTCTCCTCCCCATCCCTCCGATAGTAATCAGCATGTGGAGCAGGAGAGGAGACAGTAATGGGGCACAGCGGGCGAACGGAGCGGCGCCCAGGAATAATAGTAAGTGCTGGGACATCGCTGGGCGCCGCTCTGTGTAGCCTAATACTGAAAGTCTGGACCCAGGAAAAGTAGACTTTAACCCATAATACAGGAGGCGGGTGCCGGTAGCAGAATCGCATTGCCGGCATCCTGCCCCTGACACCCGCCTCCTGTATTAAGGGGTAATTATCATTGGTGGTGCAGTGTGCCCCTTCTCCCCCCCCCCCCCCTCAACCCCGCATCCCATTAAAATCATTGGTGCCGGCCCCTCTCTACCACCCCAGTATTAAAATCATTGGTGGCAGTGGCCACAAGGTCCTCTCCCCTCCCCCTCATTGGTGGTGCGGTGGCAGCTTCTGATCGGAGCCCCAGCTGTGTAAGCCTGGGGCTCCGATCAGTTGCCATGGCAGCCAGGACGCTACTGAAGCCCTGGCTGCCATGGTAACATCCGTGATGCTGTGTGCACAGAGCACAGAGCAGCAGGGACAGTGTGAAGTCCTAATTACCCTGATAGAGCTCTATCAGGGTGAATAGGACAAGGGATGAAAAGATCCCAGGTTCTGGCCCCTAGGGGGGGAATCGTTATTAAATAAAAAGTGTAAAAAAAAAAGGAAAAAAATACCCCACCAACATATGAAGTATGAATCACCCCCTTTTCCCAATTTCACATATAAAATGTATAAATAATAAACATATTACATATTGCCACGTCAGAAAAGTCCAAACTATTAAAATATAAAAAAAATCTATGCGGTGAACGCCAGAACAGAAAAAATAAAAAAATACTGCGCGATTCGCCATTTTTTAAAATGCAGAATGCATGTGGCTTTTTTTTTTTTCACGTGGTATCGAATGGTATCGAGTATCGCAATACTTTTTCATGGTATCGAAACCGAATAAAAAAATTGGTATCGCAACAACTCTAATCCTGATGCATCCTGAACGGATTTCTCTCCATTCAGAATGCATTAGGATAAAACTGATCAGGATTCTTCCGGCATAGAGCCCCGACGACGGAACTCTATGCCGGAAGAAAAGAACGCAAGTGTGAAAGAGCCCTAAGCAGGAGTCTGAAGCGCTCAGCCACTTTTTCTCACTGCTGACTGGGGTAGTGAAGACGGTCCCCTAGACCTTCTATTGAGGCCATCTTCAGTACCGCGCTCAGCAGACTCATCACTATAGGGTAAAAACAAGGCGCTCAGACCACCACTTACCCCGCCAGTGAGAATCGAGCGCCTCCTTCCTCCCTCTTCAGAGCGGTGTGTCCTAAGCTCCGGCAGCCCGCTCAAACTGACCAATAACAAAGCTCCTTACTGTAAGGAGCCTTGTAATTGGTTGTCTCAGGCAGCAGCAGCATCGCTGCGCTGCCTGCGCCGTTCACAGCATTCACTACACTTATGAATGGCAGGGAAAAGTCTAAGGCGTATCGGTACGCCTTAGACTTTTTCCAGGGAGTAAAATGGCCTGAACAGGCGTCTATGACGCTTGTACAGGCGTTATTGCGACCTCTGCGACACCCTATACACACACACCTCACTCTATATAGATGACACCCTATACACAAACACACTATATAGACACACACATACCTCCCTCTATATAGATGACACCCTATATACACACACACACAACTCACTCTATATTGATGACACCCTATACACACCCCTCACTCTATATAGATGACACCCTATTCACACACCATATAGATGACACGTTTACCCTAGTCACACCACCAGTTTAGTCCTCCCCCTGTACTCTACCTGGCTGGAGAAAATTGATCATCTGACTGAGACATCACGGAAGATCCTGCAGCTTCTGCTTGCTGTAGATGCCTAGAATGGACAGGCTCGTAGTTCCGCAAGGACTCGTCTGGAGGCGTGCTTCATATGGAGTGCAACACAGAAAACAGGCCCCCCCTACATCATGCTGTGCCCCCCCAACTAAAATGACACCCCCCCCCCCCCCAAGTGAGCCGCCGCCGCCGGGCACAGGGAGATGAGCGCTTCCATTGCGCTCATCTCCATTGTAAACTGCCTGTGCCAGCGGAGCGGAGGTGCAGGGGAGGGAGAGGCGTGTCCCTTCCCCTTCCTCTGATAGGCTGCAGGCAGGCCCGAAGTGGAGGAGAGGCCCCGCCCCTTAATTGCTCCTGTTTATCTTTCTAAAGCTAAAGGACCTTTGATGATGTCATCACAGGTCCTGTAAGGGAACTGCACAGTGTAAAGTGTAGTTCCCAGGTTAGAACAGTGCATCTGCCAGGACCTGTGATGACATCATCTTCAACATCACAGGTCCTGCAGAATCTAGCAAAGGAACTGCACCAAAAATGGTGTAGTTCCTAGGTTTCAAAGGTATATCTGCCAGGACCTGTGATGACATCATCACAGGTCCTTCAACCCCTAACAGCAAGTATTAGAAGTTCACAAGCAGCTCTGCATTGATCCATACAGACTGGAATGGAGAGGTAAGAGGAGGTCCTCCACTTTTCATCATTTACCCCCCCTCCATGCCCTGTTTTTACTCATTGCTCACTCATGTATAATACTTCAGACAGTTACAGTGACCACTACCTCATGTACCTCACACACAGTGACCATAGTGTATAACTGACCACATATTTCTATAAACACTGCATCTACAGTATTATACCTTGTATGCCTCACATCTATATATATATATATATACATACATACACACACACACTGCATATATTAAACAGTATTATAGATGCAATATGTACAGATATATAGTATATACCGCAGTGCACTGATATGTGAGGTATGAGGTATAATAGATGCTGTGTGTACAGATATCAGTACACTTCTGTATATACTATATATGTGAGGTACGAGGTATAATAGAGGCAGTGTGTACAGATATATAGTATATACAGCAGTGTACTTATATCTGAGGTACGAGGTGTCAATACACTGCTGTATTTACTATATACCTGTACACACTGCATCTATTATACCTCGTACCTCACATATTACACTACTGTATATACTGTATACCTGTATACACTGCATATATTATACCCCGTACCTCACATATCAGTACACTGCTGTATATACTATATACCTGTACACACTGCATCTATTATTCCCTGTACCTCACATATCAGAACACTAGGGAATATACTATATACCTGTACACACTGCATATATTATACCGCGTACCTCACTAAGAAGGGGTATTTTATACTTGCAAATTATGGGGGACACTGAGGGCATCTACTAGGGGACGATATATGGGACATTTTATACTGGTACATTATGGGGGGCACTAGCAGAAAGGGGGGAGAGGAGCACTATGGAGGCATTTACTGGTGCACTATATAGGGGTATTTTATACTGGCACATTATGGGGGACATTAGCTCAACTGGGGGCATAAGGGGGTATGTTTTGCACATTATAAGGAGAATTATTTCTACTGGGGGGCATTATGGTGGGTTTTATTACTCCCCCATGGTATGACCCCCTAGTAGCAGCACCAGCCTCTCCCTGCTCTGTGACCCCTCTGCCCCTTCTCCAAATCCTTATTATGA
This sequence comes from Bufo bufo, assembly GCF_905171765.1. Lineage (NCBI taxonomy): Eukaryota > Metazoa > Chordata > Amphibia > Anura > Bufonidae > Bufo > Bufo bufo. Next base: position 314,801,016 of record NC_053389.1, read on the forward strand.
AATCTTTCTCATTAGGATAAATCACAACATCAGCTCCGCCGAGCCCCCGGCCAAAGTGTGGAAGTGGCGTCCGAGATCCCCAAGGGCCAAGCCAAGTAATTGTAAGTGTTCATGTGAAATATGTTTATTTTATATATGTACACTCCTGTGAGAGGCGGGGAGGGAGATCTGTGGATGACACTGTTTTAGGGAGGGAGATCTGTGGATGACACTGTTATAGGGAGGGAGATCTGTGGATGACACTGTTATAGGGAGGGAGATCTGTGGATGACACTGTTATGGAGGGGGAAATGGGGATGACACTGTCATGGGGTGGATCTGTGGGTGACACATATAGCATAAGATGCTATATACGGTATGTGGCATCCACAGATCCCCCCATAGCAGTGTCATCCACAGATCCCCCTCTCTATAAAAGTGTCATCCACAGACAGCTGGACTTTTCTTCCCTGTTGCGGTTTTAGGTATTGGGTAAAGTATTGCAGCATTTCTAAGCGTACTTGTGTAAATGTATCGTTGTTATAGCTGCCCCCCCTACTTTTGTCCTGGCCCCCAGTGTGCCCCCCCAAAATTTGAAAGCTAGAGACGCCACTGTTCCTGAAGGGTGCGGAGCTACAGGAAGCGGAGGAGGAAGAAGGACGACGACATCAGGAGGAGGGCCCCAGGCGCGGAGCTACAGGAAGCGGAGGAGGAACAAGGATGACGATATCAGGAGGAGGGCCCCAGGCGCGGAGCTACAGGAAGCGGAGGAGGAACAAGGATGACGACATCAGGAGGAGGGCCCCAGGCGCGGAGCTACAGGAAGCCAAGGAGGTTACAAGTAAGGCCGAGGATGAGGACATCAGGAGAATGGCTCCATCTAGTGGCAGTTATTGGTTTTATATGCGATCCTTCTGAATGTTTACCTGGTGCCCACAGGAGGCTGTGCAGCTTAGCTGTGTCTATTGCAAGCCTCCAATGCAGAGCATGCCCTGCTGTTTATGATAGTAAGGGCTCATGCACACGCCCCTGCCCGGCCGTGCCCGTATTGCCGCCGTTTTCATGACCCTAACATGACAGAGAGGTGAGGCGATCGCCTCAGGGCAAGAGATGGGCAGCCGAAGGGCTATGGGCTGAAGGGAAGGGGTTAGGTTAAGAAATTGGCATTGGGGAGGGAGGGGTGCCATTTCAGTTTTTTGCCTCAGGCAGCAGAAAGGCTAGGTGCACCCCTGTGCTGCCCCCATTCTGGTCAGTCGGCTCTGTTGGTGCTGCTCATGTCCTTGATGAGGCATTTTCTGTTTCTCTGTTCCTGTAGCAGAACAGATAAACTGAAATAATAGTCATGATGTGGATGCCGCCTTCCATGTAACGCTATAGAGGTGCTGTGCATTGTCATCAGGTCTGCATTTATAAAATGGGTGGTGCAAAACCCTTAAAGGGATCGTCTGAGTTAACTGAAAAAAGGCAGGAAAGGTATTAGAATACATTACAAAAAATAAAAGATTAAAGCATATTCTACTTACTTTCCCTTTAAAAAGCCCTTCTGTTCCGTCACCGCCCGCCGGGCTTTGTTTTTTTGACTGCAGCAATGACATGTCTGTATACCGCATGTGACTGCTGCAGCACATCACTTGCACAAGACTGCTGAGACCAGTGATTGGCTGCAGCGGTCACGTGCAGAATCACTAGGCACATCACGGATGCAATCAGGAAAACAAAGCAAGTGGTGCTGGAACAGAGGGGGTTCAGGGTGGTAATTCTTATAGCTTTCCTGCCTTTTTTACTTTACAGGGGTTCTCCACTCTCAGCATTTGTGGCATGTCAGTAGGATATGCCACAAAAGTCACATAGGTATGGGTCCTATCTCCAAAGTGGGGCCCCCGAACTAGAAGGAGTAGCCACTCTCTATTGACCGCTATAGGAGGTCTGAAAATAGCCCTGGTGGGTCAGCAATTTCTGGTGCTCCCATAGTGGTGAATAGAGAGGTGACTGCATATGTGCAGTGTGCTATCCTTCACTTCACCCGTTGTACAGATAGAAGCGGGTCCCAGAGGTGGTACCTGCAGCTATCTGACATTTGTGACATATCCTAGAGCTATGCCACAGAAGTTGAGATGGGAAAACCCTTTTAACTACTGGCTTGAAAGCACTGACTTACAGCAGTCACTGTTGTCATGGAAACCATGCATCCCATTGCACCTGATGGCTCAGAACACACTGGGGGACAAGACCTTCTAAAGATGCAACAAGTGGCACATGCAGTATGATGAATTTGGAGCACTGCTTTTGTCTGACTATATACAGGTGGCATCAGAATAGACAGGAGGAGTTGAAGCAGTGCTCCGAGGCACTAGACCCACCTCTCAGTGCTCCAATCAGTATGCCTGGTTTATTAGGGTTTATCATGGTGACGGATGCTCTTTAAAAGGGTATTCTGAGATTTTTTTCACTGATGACCTATCCTTTGGATAGGTCATCAGTATCTGATCTGTGGGGGTCCGACACCGGGGACCCCCAGCGATCAGCTGTTTTGAGAATGCACCCGCACTCCTGTGAGTGCCGCAGCCTTCTCCCTGCTCACCAAGCACAGCTCTGAACATTATATAGCGGATGTGCTTGGTAGAGCGCTCAGCCCCATTCACTTGAATAGGGCTCAGACTCGCCTAGGCCACATGACACATGAACATGTTGTCACTCCGCCTAGGAAAAGCAGGCCTACCGATCAGATACTGATGCCCTATCTCGAATAACCCCTTTAAAGAGGACTTGTCACCAAAAAATGCAGTGCAATCTGCAGACAGTATGTTTTAGAGCAAGGGGAAAGTTGTGGTGAAAAATTCAATGAACTTGTCATTTGTTCATGTAAATCTCTACTGTTTCTATCCTCATTGATCACAGGAGAGGTGATATCAGTGATTGATAGCATTCTCTGTGTAAGTGTGTACATACATAGCTGTCAGTCACTGATAGTTGTACACAGAGAAGGTGTTATCAGTGATTGATAGCATTCTCTGTGTAAGTGTGTATACATAGATAGCTGTCAGTCAGTGATAGTTGTACACAGAAGAGGTGTTATCAGGGATTGATAGCATTCTGTGTGTAAGTGTGTATACATACATAGTTGTCAGTCAGTGATAGTTATACACAGGGGAGGTTTTATCAGTGATCAATATCATTCTGTGTGTAAGTTTTTATACATAGAAAGCTATCAGTCACTGATCGTTGTACACAGAGGAGGTGTTATCAGTGATTGATAGCTATCTATGTATGAAAACTTACACAGAGAATGCTATCAATCACTGTTAGTTGTACACAGTGGAGGCGTTATCAGTGATTGATAGCATTCTCTGTGTAAGTGTGTATACATAGAAAGCTATCAGTCACTGATAGTTGTACACAGAGGAGGTGTTATCAGTGATTGAGAGCATTCTGTGTGTAAGTGTGTACATTCATAGTTGTCAGTCAGTGATAGTTATACACGGGGAAAGTGTTATCAGTGATCGATAGCTATCTATGTATACAAACTTACACAGAGAATGCTATCGATCACTTATAACACCTACCCCATGTATAACTATCACTGACTGACAACTATGTATGTACACACAGAATCCTATCAATCACTAATATCACCTCCCCTTTTTACAACTATCAGTGACTGATAGCTATCTATGTATACAAACTTACACATAGAATGCTATTAATCAATGATATTACCTCCTCTGTGTATAACTATCAGTGACTGACAGCTATGTATGTACACATTTACACACAGAATGCTATCCATCACTGATAACACCTCCTCTGTGTACAACTATCAGTGACTGATAGCTATCTATGTATACACACTTACACAGAGAATGCTATCATTCACTGATGACACCTCCTCTGTGTACAACTATCACTGACCGACAGCTATCTATGTATACACACTTACACATAGAATGCTATCAATCAATGATATTACCTCCTCTGTGTATAACTATCAGTGACTGACAGCTATGTATGTACACATTTACACACAGAATGCTATCCATCACTGATAACACCTCCTCTGTGTACAACTATCAGTGACTTATAGCTATATACAGTACAGACCAAAAGTTTGGACACACCTTCTCATTCAAAGAGTTTTCTTTATTTTCATGACTATGAAGGCATCAAAACTATGAATTAACACATGTGGAATTATATACATAACAAACAAGTGTGAAACAACTGAAAATATGTCATATTCTAGGTTCTTCAAAGTAGCCACCTTTTGCTTTGATTACTGCTTTGCACGCTCTTGGCATTCTCTTGATGAGCTTCAAGAGGTAGTCCCCTGAAATGGTCTTCCAACAGTCTTGAAGGAGTTTCCAGAGATGCTTAGCACTTGTTGGCCCTTTTGCCTTCACTCTGCGGTCCAGCTCACCCCAAACCATCTCGATTGGGTTCAGGTACGGTGACTGTGGAGGCCAGGTCATCTGGCGCAGCACCCCATCACTCTCCTTCATGGTCAAATAGCCCTTACTTTCAAAGTTTTCCCAATTTTTCAGCTGACTGACTGACCTTAATTTCTTAAAGTAATGATGGCCACGCATTTTTCTTTACTTAGCTGCTTTTTTCTTGCCATAATACCAATTCTAACAGTCTATTCAGTAGGACTATCTGCTGTGTATCCACCTGACTTCTCCTCAACGCAACTGATGGTCCCAACCCCATTTATAAGGCAAAAAATCCCACTTATTAAACCTGACAGGGCACACCTGTGAAGTGAAAACCATTTCAGGGGACTACCTCTTGAAGCTCATCAAGAGAATGCCAAGAGTGTGCAAAGCAGTAATCAAAGCAAAAGGTGGCAACTTTGAAGAACCTAGAATATGACATATTTTCTGTTATTTCACACCTGTTTGTTATGTATATAATTCCACATGTGTTAATTCATAGTTTTGATGCCTTTAGTGTGAATCTACAATTTTCATAGTCATAAAAATAAAGAAAACTCTTTGAATGAGAAGGTGTGTCCAAACTTTTGGTCTGTACTGTATGTATACACACTTACACACAGAATGCTATCAATCACTGATAACACCTCCACTGTGTACAACTATCAGTGATTGATAGCTATCTATGTATGAAAACTTACACAGAGAATGCTATCAATCACTGTTAGTTGTACACAGTGGAGGCGTTATCAGTGATTGATAGCATTCTCTGTGTAAGTGTGTATACATAGATAGCTGTGAGTCAGTGATATTTGTACACACAGGAGGTGTTATCAGTGATTGATAGCATTTTCTGTGAAGGTGTGTATACATAGCTGTCAGTCCGTGATAGTTGTACACATAGAAGGTGTTATCAGTGATCGATAGCATTCTCTGTGTAAGTGTGTATACATAGATAGCGGTCAGTCAGTAAAAATTGTAAACAGAGGTGTTATCAGTGATTAATAGCATTTTCTGTGTAAGTGTGTACATATACAGCTGTAAGTCACTGATAGTTGTACACAGGGGAGGTGATATCAGTGATTGATAGCATTCTGTGTTTAAGTGTGTACATATACAGCTGTAAGTCACTCATAGTTGTACACAGAGGAGGTGTTATCAGTGATTGATAGCATTCTCTGTGTAAGTGTGTATACATAGATAGCTGTGAGTCAGTGATATTTGTACACACAGGAGGTGTTATCAGTGATTGATAGCATTCTCTGTTAAGGTGTGTATACATAGATAGCTGTCAGTCAGTAAAAGTTGTAAACAGAGGAGGTGTTATCAGTGATTGATAGCATTCTGTCTGTAAGTGTGTACATACATAGCTGTCAGTCACTGATAGTTGTACACAGAGGAGGTGATATCAGTGATTGATAGCATTCTCTGTGTAAGTGTGTATACATAGATAGTTATCAGTCACTGATAGTTGTACACAGAGGTGGTGTTATCAGTGATTGATAGCTATCTATGTATACACACTTAGACAGAGAATGCTATCAATCACTGAATACACCTCCTCTGTGTACAACTATAAGTGACTGATAGCTATCTATGTATACACACTTAGACAGAGAATGCTATCAGTCACTGATAGTTGTACACAGAGGAGGTGTTATCAGTGATTTATAGCATTCTGTGTGTAAGTGTGTACATACATAGTTGTCAGTCAGTGATAGTTATACACGGGGAAAGTGTTATCAGTGATCGATAGCTATCTATGTATACAAACTTACACAGAGAAAGCTATCGATCACTTATAACACCTCCCCCATGTATAACTATCACTGACTGACAACTATGTATGTACACACTTACACACAGAATCCTATCAATCACTAATATCACCTCCCCTGTTTAAAACTATCAGTGACTTATAGCTATCTATGTATACACACTTATCAGTGAATGATAACATTCTCTGTGTAAGTGTGTATGCATACATAGCTGTCAGTCACTGATAGTTGTACACAGGGGAGGTGATATCAGTCATTGATAGCATTATGTGTGTAATTGTGTATACGTAGATAGCTATCAGCCACTGATAGTTGTACACGGGGGAGGTGTTATCAGTGAATGATAGCATTCTGTCTGTAAGTGTGTACATGACACCCTATTCACACACCATACAGATGACACGTTTACCCTAGTCACACCACCAGTTTAGTCCTCCCCCTGTACTCTACCTGGCTGGAGAACATTGATCATCTGACTGAGACATCACGGAAGAACCTGCAGCTTCTGCTTGCTGTAGATGCCTAGAATGGACAGTCTCGTAGTTCCGCAAGGACTCGTCAGGAGGCGTGCTTCATATGGAGTGCAGCACAGAAAACAGGCTGTTCATCTCTCACCTTACAGCCTCCTGTCTGCAGCAAGCAAATGTGCTGTGGCGCCCCCTTCACAGCCAGGAGTGATGCGCCACAGCACATGTGCAGAGGTCGCACACCCCTAAGGCCAGCCCTGCATAAGCCTGGTAGAGACACTAGTACACAGTGGGACTAGAGGCTTGCGCCATTGATAATGTGAAAATTTCATTGGTCTATTGCAATCACGTGAGCAGTGAACTGTTAACCAATCAGAAACCACCTAAGAACAGCGTAGTGCAATAGTGATCGTTGTCATAGTAACCTAACGGCTTCTTTGCAGTTGCAACGGAACAGCGAGGGAGGGGATCCAAGAGTGAGCAGGGTTCCTGAAGGGTGCGGAGCTACAGGAAGCGGAGGAGGAAGAAGGATGACGACATCAGGAGGAGGGCCCCAGGCGCGGAGCTACAGGAAGCGGAGGAGGAACACGGATGACGACATCAGGAGGAGGGCCCCAGGCGCGGAGCTACAGGAAGCGGAGGAGGAACAAGGATGACGACATCAGGAGGAGGGCCCCAGGCGCGGAGCTACAGGAAGCGGAGGAGGAACAAGGATGACGACATCAGGAGGAGGGCCCCAGGCGCGGAGCTACAGGAAGCGGAGGAGGAACAAGGATGACGATATCAGGAGGAGGGCCCCAGGCGCGGAGCTACAGGAAGCGGAGGAGGAACAAGGATGACGATATCAGGAGGAGGGCCCCAGGCGCGGAGCTACAGGAAGCGGAGGATGAACAAGGATGACGATATCAGGAGGAGGGCCCCAGGCGCGGAGCTACAGGAAGCGGAGGAGGAACAAGGATGACGACATCAGGAGGAGGGCCCCAGGCGCGGAGCTACAGGAAGCCAAGGAGGTTACAGGTAAGGCCGAGGATGAGGACATCAGGAGAATGGCTCCATCTAGTGGCAGTTATTGGTTTTATATGCGATCCTTCAGAATTTTTACCTGGTGCCCACAGGAGGATGTGCAGCTTAGCTGTGTCTATTACAAGCCTCCAATGCAGAGCATGCCCTGCTGTTTATGATAGTAAGGGCTCATGCACACGCCCCTGCCCGGCCGTGCCCGTATTGCCGCCGTTTTCATGACCCTAACATGACAGAGAGGTGAGGCGATCGCCTCAGGGCAAGAGAGTGGCAGCCGAAGGGCTATGGGCTGAAGGGAAGGGGTTAGGTTAAGAAATTGGCATTGGGGAGGGAGGGGTGCCATTTCAGTTTTTTGCCTCAGGCAGCAGAAAGGCTAGGTGCACCCCTGTGCTGCCCCCATTCTGGTCAGTCGGCTCTGTTGGTGCTGCTCATGTCCTTGATGAGGCATTTTCTGTTTCTCTGTTCCTGTAGCAGAACAGATAAACTGAAATAATAGTCATGATGTGGATGCCGCCTTCCATGTAACGCTATAGAGGTGCTGTGCATTGTCATCAGGTCTGCATTTATAAAATGGGTGGTGCAAAACCCTTAAAGGGATCGTCTGAGTTAACTGAAAAAAGGCAGGAAAGGTATTAGAATACATTACAAAAAATAAAAGATTAAAGCATATTCTACTTACTTTCCCTTTAAAAAGCCCTTCTGTTCCGTCACCGCCCGCCGGGCTTTGTTTTTTTGACTGCAGCAATGACATGTCTGTATACCGCATGTGACTGCTGCAGCACATCACTTGCACAAGACTGCTGAGACCAGTGATTGGCTGCAGCGGTCACGTGCAGAATCACTAGGCACATCACGGATGCAATCAGGAAAACAAAGCAAGTGGTGCTGGAACAGAGAGGGTTCAGGGTGGTAATTCTTATAGCTTTCCTGCCTTTTTTACTTTACAGGGGTTCTCCACTCTCAGCATTTGTGGCATGTCAGTAGGATATGCCACAAAAGTCACAAAGGTATGGGTTCTATCTCCAAAGTGGGGCCCCCGAACTAGAAGGAGTAGCCACTCTCTATTGACCGCTATAGGAGGTCTGAAAGTAGCCCTGGTGGGTCAGCAATTTCTGGTGCTCCCATAGTGGTGAATAGAGAGGTGACCGCATATGTGCAGTGTGCTATCCTTCACTTCACCCGTTGTACAGATAGAAGCGGGTCCCAGAGGTGGTACCTGCAGCTATCTGACATTTGTGACATATCCTACAGATATGCCACAGAAGTTGAGATGGGAAAACCCTTGTAACTACTGGCTTGAAAGCACTGACTTACAGCAGTCACTGTTGTCATGGAAACCATGCATCCCATTGCACCTGATGGCTCAGAACACACTGGGGGACAAGACCTTCTAAAGATGCAACAAGTGGCACATGCAGTATGATGAATTTGGAGCACTGCTTTTGTCTGACTATATACAGGTGGCATCAGGATAGACAGGAGGAGTTGAAGCAGTGCTCCGAGGCACTAGACCCACCTCTCAGTGTTCCAATCAGTATGCCTGGTTTATTAGGGTTTATCATGGTGACGGATGCTCTTTAAAAGGGTATTCTGAGATTTTTTTCACTGATGACCTATCCTTTGGATAGGTCATCAGTATCTGATCTGTGGGGGTCCGACACCGGGGACCCCCAGCGATCAGCTGTTTTGAGAATGCACCCGCACTCCTGTGAGTGCCGCAGCCTTCTCCCTGCTCACCAAGCACAGCTCTGAACATTATATAGCGGATGTGCTTGGTAGAGCGCTCAGCCCCATTCACTTGAATAGGGCTCAGACTCGCCTAGGCCACATGACACATGAACATGTTGTCACTCCGCCTAGGAAAAGCAGGCCTACCGATCAGATACTGATGCCCTATCTCGAATAACCCCTTTAAAGAGGACTTGTCACCAAAAAATGCAGTGCAATCTGCAGACAGTATGTTTTAGAGCAAGGGGAAAGTTGTGGTGAAAAATTCAATGAACTTGTCATTTGTTCATGTAAATCTCTACTGTTTCTATCCTCATTGATCACAGGAGAGGTGATATCAGTGATTGATAGCATTCTCTGTGTAAGTGTGTATACATAGATAGCTGTCAGTCAGTGATAGTTGTACACAGAGAAGGTGTTATCAGTGATTGATAGCATTCTCTGTGCAAGTGTGTATACATAGATAGCTGTCAGTCAGTGATAGTTGTACACAGAGGAGGGGATATCAGTGATTGATAGCATTCTCTGTGTAAGTGTGTACATACATAGCTGTCAGTCACTGATAGTTGTACACAGAGAAGGTGATATCAGTGATTGATAGCATTCTCTGTGTAAGTGTGTATACGTAGATAGCTATCAGCCACTGATAGTTGTACACAGAAGAGGTGTTATCAGCGATTGATAGCATTCTGTCTGTAAGTGTGTACATACATAGCTGTCAGTCACTGATAGTTGTACACAGAAGAGGTGTTATCAGTGATCAATATCATTCTGTGTGTAAGTTTGTATACATAGATAGCTATCAGTCACTGATAGTTGTACACAGAGAAGGTGTTATCAGTGTTTGATAGCATTCTCTGTGCAAGTGTGTATACATAGATAGTTGTCAGTCAGTGATAGTTGTACACATAGGAGGTGTTATCAGTGATTGATAGCTATCTATGTATACACACTTAGACAGAGAATGCTATCAATTACTGATAACACCTCCTCTATGTGCAAGTATCACTGACTGACAGCTATGAATGTACACACTTACACACAGAATGCTATCAATCACTGATAACACCTCCTCTGTGTACAACTATCAGTGACTGATAGCTATCTATTAGGGCTGCACGATAAATAATCGAATCGCGATAATCGGCAAATGCGTTATGGCGATTTGGCCTACCTGAAAATGCCACGATTATATATGAAGGGGCCCCGCGCACATAACTGGCTTTGTGTGTAAAGTATTTTACTAGCGTGTGAAACAATCTCTCTCCTATTGATAACAGGTCCAGCCTCTGTACTCACTTTCACGATGAATGCACTGCAGCGAGCGGGCCGGCCGGCGCGTGACTGACGCTCCTGCTTCCTGAAGGCCATGTTATCAATAGGAGAGAGCTTGTTTTACACACTAGTAAAATACTTTACACACAAAGCCAGTTATGTGCGCAGTTTAGGACACATGAGGGGACACATAGGGCCATGAGGGGGACCAGCATAAGATGCTATATGTCTTATGCTGCCCCCCCTCCTGGCCCTATGTGTCATAGCACACATCCCCTATAACAGCATCATCCACAGATCCCCCATAACAGCGTCCTCCACAGATCCCCCACATAACAGTGTCCTCCACAGATCCCCCATAACAGCGTCCTCCACAGATTCCCCATAACAGCGTCCTCCACAGATCCCCATAACAGCATCCTCCACAGATCCCCCACAACACAGCGTCAGCCACAGATCCCCCACAACTCAGCGTCAGCCACAGATCCCCCACAACACAGCGTCATCCACAGATCCCCCACAACACAGCGTCATCCACAGATCCCCCACAACACAGCGTCATCCACAGATCCCCCACAACACAGCGTCATCCACAGATCCCCCACAACACAGCGTCATCCACAGATCCCCCACAACACAGCGTCATCCACAGATCCCCCACAACACAGCGTCATCCACAGATCCCCCACAACACAGCGTCATCCACAGATCCCCCACAACACAGCGTCATCCACAGATCCCCCACAACACAGCGTCATCCACAGATCCCCCACAACACAGCGTCATCCACAGATCCCCCACAACACAGCGTCATCCACAGATCCCCCACAACACAGCGTCATCCACAGATCCCCCACAACAGTGCCATCCACAGATCCCCCACAACAGTGCCATCCACAGATCCCCCACAACAGTGCATCATCCACAGATCCCCCATAACAGTGCCATCCACAGATCCCCTATAACAGTGATGGCGAACCTATGGCACGGGTGCCAGAGGCGGCACTCAGAGCCCTTTATGTGGGCACCCACGCCCTGGAAAAAGTCTATGGCATAGCAATATGCTTTAGACTTTTCCTGCCATTCATCATCCCCAGGACACACTATAAACAGCACAGGCAGCGCATTAAATGTAGGCTATTAATCTATTATAGATAAATGATAAAGGACATGAAAGATATATTATATTGGTATTTAGTTAAATTGCCGTGTTGGCACTTTGCGATAAATAAGTGGGTATTTGGTTGCAGTTTTGGGCACTCGGTCTCTAAAAGGTTCACCATCACGGCCCTATAACTATGTCATACACAGCCACGTCAGCGGCTCATATGGGAAAATCCAAGCAAATAGCACAATTCCCTTAAAATATCGCATCGCATATCGTTATCGCAATTTTTAGGGCCCTAATCACAATCGCACAAAATTCCCATATCGTGCAGCCCTACTATCTATGTATACACACTTACACAGAGAATGCTATCAGTCAGTGATAGTTGTACACAGAGGAGGTGTTATCAGTGATTGATAGCATTCTGTGTGTGTGTACATTCATAGCTGTCAGTCACTGATAGTTGTACACAGAGGAGGTGTTATCAGTGATTGATAGCATTCTGTGTGTAAGTGTGTACATACATAGCTGTCAGTCACTGATAGTTGTACACAGAGGAGGTGTTATCAGTGATTGATAGCATTCTGTGTGTAAGTGTGTACATACATAGCTGTCAGTCACTGATAGTTGTACACAGAGGAGGTGTTATCAGTGATTGATAGCATTCTGTGTGTAAGTGTGTACATACATAGCTGTCAGTCACTGATAGTTGTACACAGAGAAGGTGTTATCAGTGATTGATAGCATTCTGTGTGTAAGTGTGTACATACATAGTTGTCAGTGATAGTTATACACGGGGAAAGTGTTATCAGTGATCGATAGCTATCTATGTATACAAACTTACACAGAGAATGCTATCGATCACTTATAACACCTCCCCCATGTATAACTATCACTGACTGACAACTATGTATGTACACACTTACACACAGAATCCTATCAATCACTAATATCACCTCCCCTGTTTACAACTATCAGTGACTGATAGCTATCTATGTATACACACTTATCAGTGAATGATAGCATTCTCTGTGTAAGTGTGTATACATAGATAGCTGTCAGTCAGTAATAGTTGTACACATAAGAGGTGTTATCAGTGAATGATAGCATTCTCTGTGTAACACCTCCTCTGTGTACATCTATCACTGACCGACAGTTATCTATGTATACACACTTACACAGAGAATGCTATCAATCAATGATATTACCTCCTCTGTGTACAACTATCAGTGACTGATAGCTATCTATGCATACACACTTACACAGAGAATGCTATCAATCACTGATAACACCTCCTCTGTGTACAAGTGTTATCAGTGATTGATAGCATTCTCTGTCTAAGTGTGTATGCATAGATAGCTATCAATCACTGATAACACTTGTACACAGAGGAGGTGTTATCAGTGATTGATAGCATTCTCTGTCTAAGTGTGTATGCATAGATAGCTATCAGTCACTGATAGTTGTACACAGAGGAGGTGTTATCAGTGATTGATAACATTCTCTGTCTAAGTGTGTATGCATAGATAGCTGTCAGTCACTGATAGTTGTACACAGGGGAGGTGATATCAGTGAATGATAGCATTCTGTGTGTAATTGTGTATATGTAGATAGCTATCAGTCACTGATAGTTGTACACGGAGGAGGTGATATCAGTGATTGATAGCATTCTGTGTGTAAGTGTGTACATACATAGTTGTCAGTCAGTAATAGTTATACACTGGGAAGGTGTTATCAGTAATCGATAGCTATCTATGTATACAAACTTTCACAGAGAATGCTATCGATCACTGATAACACCTCCCCCTTGTATAACTATCAATGACTGACAACTATGTATGTACACACAGAGAATGCTATCATTCACTGATAACACCTCCTTTGTGTACAACTATCAGTGACTGACAGCTATCTATGTATACACACTTAGACAGAGAATGCTATCAATCACTGATAATACCTCCACTGTGTACAACTATCAGTGATTGATAGCTATCTATATATGCAAACTTACACAGGGAATGCTATCAATCACTGATAGTTGTACACAGTGGAGGTGTTATCAGTGATTGATAGCATTCTCTGTGTAAGTGTGTATACATAAATAGCTGTGAGTCAGTGATAGTTGTACACATAGAATATGTTATCAGTGATTAATAGCATTTTCTGTGAAGGTGTGCATACATAGATAGCTGTCAGTCAGTGATAGTTGTATACATAGAAGGAGTTATCAGTGAATGATAGCATTCTTTGTGTAAGTGTGTATACATAGATAGCTGTCAGTCAGTGATAGTTTTACACAGTGGAGGTGTTATCAGTGATTGATAGCATTCTCTGTCAATGTGTGTACACATAGATAGCTATCAGTCACTGATAGTTGTACACAGGGGAGGTGATATCAGTGATTGATAGCATTCTGTGTGTAAGTGTGTACATACATAGTTGTCAGTCACTGATAGTTATACACGAGGGATGAGTTATCAGTGATTGATAGCATTTTCTGTGTAAGGCCACTTTCACACGGGCGAGATTTCCGTGCGGGTGCAATGCGTGAGGTGAACGCATTGCACCCGCACTGAATCCGGACCCATTCATTTCTATGGGGCTGTGCACATGAGCAGTGATTTTCACGCATCACTTGTGCGTTGCGTGAAAATCGCAGCATGCTCCTCTTTGTGCGTTTTTCACATAACATGGGCCCCATAGAAATGAATGGGGTTGCGTGAAAATCGCAAGCATCCGCAAGCGGATGCGGTGCGATTTTCACGCACGGTTGCTAGGTGACGATCGGGATGGGGACCCGATCATTATTATTTTCCCTTATAACATGGTTATAAGGGAAAATAATAGCATTCTGAATACAGAATGCATAGTACAATAGGGCTGGAGGGGTTAAAAAATAAATAAAAAAATAATTTAACTCACCTTAATCCACTTGTTCGCGCAGCCGGCATCTCTTCTGTCTTCTTTTGTGAGGAATAGGACCTTTGATGACGTCACTATGTTCATCACATGGTCCGTCACATGATCCATCACCATGGTGATGGATCATGTGACGGACCACGTGATGAACGTAGTGACGTCATCAAAGATCCTATTCCTCACAAAAGAAGACAGAATAGATGCCGGCTGCGCGAACAAGTGGATTAAGGTGAGTTAAAAAAAAAATTAACCCCTCCAGCCCTATTTTACTATGCATTCTGTATTCAGAATGTATAATTTTCCCTTATAACATGGTTATAAGGGGAAATAATAGCAATCTACACAACCTTGAACCCAAACCTGAACTTCTGTGAAGAAGTTCGGGTCTAGGTACCACATTCAGTTTTTTATCACGTGTGTGCAAAACACATTGCACCCGCGCGATAAAAACTGAACAACGGAATGCAATCGCAGTCAAAACTGACTGCAATTGGGTACCTACTCGCGCGGGTTTGCCGCAATGCACCAGGACGCATCCGGACCTAATCCGGACACGCTCGTCTGCAAGGGGCCTAAGTGTGTATGCATAGATAGCTGTCAGTCACTGATAGTTGTACACAGGGGAGGTGATATCAGTGATTGATAGCATTCTCTGTGTAAGTGTCTATACATAGATTGCTCTCAGTCACTGATAGTTGTACACAAAGGAGGTGTTATCAGTCATTGATAGCATTCTCTGTGTAAGTGTGTATACGTAGATAGCTGTCAGTCAGTGATAGTTGTACACAGAGGAGGTGTTATCAGTGATAGTATTCTCTGTCTAAATGTGTATGCGTAGATAGCTGTCAGTCACTGATAGTTGTACACAGGGGAGGTGTTATCAGTGATTGATAGCATTCTCTGTCAATGTGTGTACACATA
Source organism: Bufo bufo (assembly GCF_905171765.1). Classification (NCBI taxonomy): domain Eukaryota; kingdom Metazoa; phylum Chordata; class Amphibia; order Anura; family Bufonidae; genus Bufo; species Bufo bufo. The sequence continues at coordinate 314,816,641 of NC_053389.1, forward strand.
GATAGCTATCAGTCACTGATAGTTGTACACAGGGGAGGTGATATCAGTGATTGATAGCATTCTGTGTGTAAGTGTGTACATACATAGTTGTCAGTCACTGATAGTTATACATGAGGGATGAGTTATCAGTGATCGATAGCATTCTTTGTGTAAGTTTGTATACATAGATAGCTGTCATCACTGATAACACCTCCCCAGTGAACAGTGAAATAAAAAATAGCTGATATTTAAATGAATAAAATACAATTTTTTTTTCAAAGTCTTTTCCCACGTAACTGTATATCAAATTGCTCAGCTCTACCTGCAGATTACACTGCATTTCATGGTGACCTGTTCTCTAACTTTGCAATAGGTCTTCAGTCTGTATATTTTTGAGTACACCTCCTGTGCAAACTTTTGGCTATTCATAGTAACAGACAACAAACTCTGTGTAGTAATGTACAGCTGCCGATCAGGCTACATGGGGTTATTTGCTGTCTATTGCCGTGTGGTTCAAGGGGAGTAATGACTGGGATTTAACAATACCAGGGTTATCTCTATACAGGAAAGACAGAGAAGGCAAGAAGGGGGAGGGGTGGCCCTGTATGTGAAAGATAGCATAAAATCTAATTTGATACAAGTTAGCGAGAACGATTTAGAGTCAGTTTGGGTTACCTTGCAGCTTGATAATCATAAGGTATCTCGTGTAGGTGTGATATATAGACCACCTACACGAGACCAAGAATTAGATGATCTACTAGTTGAGGAAATAGCTAAAATGACATTGAAGGGGGAAGTTATCATTATGGGAGACTTCAATCTTCCAGATGTAAACTGGAAAACCAAAATAGCTAGTTCTGCCAGGAGTACAGATATTGTAAATTCCCTACTGGGATTACCTCTACAGCAAGTAGTTGAGGAGCCAACCCGGAAGGAGGCCATTTTAGATTTAGTATTCACAAATGGGTGACTAAAATAATAGATGGAGGAGGTGCAGTAGACATCGCTTATCTAGACTTTAGTAAGGCTTTTGATACTGTCCCACATAGAAGGCTTATCAATAAATTGCAGTCTTTGGGCTTGGACTCCCATATTGTTGAATGGATTAGGCAGTGGCTGAGGGACAGGCAACAGAGGGTTGTAGTCAATGGAGTATATTCAGACCAAGGTCTTGTTACCAGTGGGGTACCTCAGGGATCTTTTCTGGGACCCATATTGTTTAATATCTTTATCATCGAAATTGCAGAAGGCCTTGATAGTAAGGTGTGTCTTTTTGCTGATGACACAAAGATTTGTAACAGGGTTGATGTTCCTGGAGGGATACACCAAATGGAAAAGGATTTAGGAAAAATAGAGGAATGGTCAAAAATCTGGCAACTAAAATTTAATGTTGATAAGTGCAAGATAATGCACCTGGGGCGTAAAAACCCAAGAGCAGAATATAAAATCAGTGATACAGTTCTAACCTCAGTATCTGAGGAAAGGGATTTAGGGATCATTATTTCAGAAGACTTAAAGGTAGGCAGACAATGTCATAGAGCAGCAGGACATGCTAGCAGAATGCTTGGGTGTATAGGGAGAGGAATTACCAGTAGAAAGAGGGAGGTGCTCATGCCGCTCTACAGAGCACTAGTGAGACCTCATTTGGAGTATTGTGCTCAGTACTGGAGACCATATCTCCAGAAGGATATTGATACTTTGGAGAGAGTTCAGAGAAGAGCTACTAAACTGGTACATGGATTGCAGGATAAAACTTACCAGGAAATATTAAAGGACCTTAACATGTATAGCTTGAAAGAAAGACGAGACAGAGGGGATATGATAGAAACTCATAGCTATGAGCTGTGCGCTACGATTGGCCAGCGCTGCAGCAAGGGACAACCCTAATACAAAAACTCCGCCAGTACAACAGAGGGAGCTGCAGACACTGGAGCCTATACCGGGCGAACGGAGCGGCGCCCAGACATACTAGTAAGTGCAGAGGGACCCCTGGGCGCCGCTCTGCCCACTGATATAGTTCGTTTTTAGTTTTTAAACTAGTGAAAGGTCCTCTTTAAGCATGCATGGGATAGGCATAAAGCCATCCTTCATATAAGATAGGGCCAGGGGCTATCCATAGTATTCAGTATATTGGGCAGACTAGATGGGCCAAATGGTTCTTATCTGCCGACACATTCTATGTTTCTATGTGTGGATGCATTGGTCTACATTGGAGTAGAATTAATGGATAGCTTCATTTTTAACTGGGTTGTCCCACCCAGACACTTAGAGGGAGATTTATCAAACTGGTGTAAAGGAAAACTTTCCTAATTGCCCCTAGCAACCAATCAGCTTCCACCTTTCATTTTCCAAATGAGCTCTGAAAAATGAAAAGTTGAATCTGATTGCTATGGGCAACTAAGCCCATTTTCCTTTACACCAGCTGAACATAACCACACAGTATACCATAAATATCTAGTCTGCTATCTCAAGAACAGGGATTCCCTCCACTGGGAATGGCAAGGAGGTTCAGCTCTCTCTATTCAATGCTATGGCCTAACACGCTTACTTCCCTATTTTTGGAATCTCCATTCAATGTACTGCTGACAATAGATGCAATCACCTGACAAAGATGGGACTGGCGGCACTTCTACACAGGACAATGGTCGGGACCAATGTTTATATAATGGATTTCAAGATCTTTATCGGAAAAATGTGACTGCTATAAAACTGAAGAATGAATCTTTTATTTTCAGAAACAAAGGAGAAGAAGCAGCACCCAGTGCAGTAGGGATGTTTATTCCCCCAGTGTCAGACAGCTCCGGACTGGAGTGCTGCCTCCTGTCGTTGTTTATGGACTGGTGAGAGCTGAATCTGCACCCATCACCTGCTTTGGCCACAGTGCTGCTTCATACTTTCAGTTTACTTCTTTCACTTTCAGTATATTGACACATGGCAGATTTGTTGCACACATTTTGACGACTGTATCATTCTTCTTTGAGAACCACTCCATTCAAGTCTATGGAAATAATCTTCAATTGCATAAATTACAGTAAAATGTGAATATACTATACTCTTTAAAGGGATTGACTGGCTTCAGTAAGAAACCAACACTGGGGAATAGCCTGCAACTGGGGAGGGATTTGACCAGTTCTCCAGATCCAGTTTTTAAAATTACAACCGAATTGCAGAACAATATTTCTGGCTGAACCCCATTCTCATGTTGACAGTAGTTCAGAACCCCTTCTCTTAAAGGGGTTATGCCACTTCAGCAAATAGCATTTATTATGTCGAGAAAGTTAATATTGTTTTATCCATATTGCTTCCTTTACTGTCTGGATTCGTTTTTCTATCACAATATACACTGCTCGTTTCCATGGTTATGACCATCCTACAATCCATCAACAGTGGTCGTCCTTGCAAGCTATAGAAAATCACCAGCTTTTGTGCACTCCCATGTTCCCAGCCACCAGAGAGGCCGGCATTTTTCCTATAGTGTGCACGCACGACCACTGTTACTGGGTTGCAGGGCGGTCGTAACCATGGAAACGAGCAGTGTATAATGTGATAGAAAAATGAATCAAGGAAGCAATATTGGTAATAACCATACATTAGTAAGTGGCTTGTATTAACTTTCTCTACATGATAAATGCAACTTGCTGAAGTGAGACAACTGTTGCAGACAACTGTTTCACCATACTCAGAACGGTGATACAGTTGAATACTGCTGTAGGGCACATGAGCCATTAGCTCCCATGCCCACTCTCATAGGCTGCAGGCCTCATACAGGGTATGCCAACTCATGCTGAGGCCTGAAGAGGCCGGTGTAAGCATGGAGGAGTCACCAGAGGGGGGCACTATAATAACTACTGAGGGCACTATAGGTTGTATTATAACTACTGGGGGCACTATAGGGGGCATTATAACTATTGGGGGGACTATATGGGACATTATAACTAATGTTAGCACCCTAGGAGGCATTATAACTACTGGGAGCATTATAGGTTGTATTATAACTACTGGGGAAACTATAGAAGACATAACTACTGGTGGCACTATGAGGAATATTATATGGGGCATTATTACTACTAGGGGCACTATAGGAGACATTATAACTACTGGGAGCACTATAGGGGGCAATATAACTACTGAGGGCAGTTTACCTACTGGGAACACTATAGGGAGCATGATAACTACTGAGGGCTCTATAGGGGGTAATATAACTATAGGGGGCAGTACCGGAGACGCTATGGGTGATGCTATAACTACTGGTGGCAATATAGGGGGATTATAACTACTCAGACCCAAAAGGGGCTTTTTCATTACTGGGTACTGTAGGGGCAATATAATTACTGGGAGCACTGTAGGTGGCAATATAACTAGCGGGGCAATATAGGGGGGTTATAACTACTGGAGACATTGTAGGTGATGCAATAACTACTGGGGACACTATAGGGGGCATAATAACAACTGGGGACACTATATGGGGCATTATAACTCCTGGGGGCACTATAAGGCCCCTTTCACACGAGCGAGTTTTCTGCGTGGGTACGATGCGTGAAGTGAACGCATAGCACCCGCGCTGAATCCTGACCCATTCATTTCTGTCGGTCTGCATACATGAGCGTTGCATCTGTTCTGCGTTGTGTGAGAATCACAGCATGTTCTATATTCAGCGTTTTTCACTCAGCCCTGGCCCCATAGAAGTGAATGGGGCTTCAGTGTGTTTTTCACAGATGGTTGCTAGGAGATGTTGTACAGTATGTAAATCTTTAGTTTTTTTTCACGCCCGTGGAAAAAACTAATCAAAATGCATCGCACTTTGCAGCGAACAACTAAACACAATCGCAGACAAAACTGACTGAACTTGCTTGCCAAATGGTGCGAGTTTCACTGAACACAGCCTGAACGCATCCTGAGCCAATCCGTATCATTTGTGTGAAAGAGGCCTAAGGGGTATTATGACTACTGGGAGCACTATAAGGGCAATTGAAATGACTGGGTGAACTGTAACACAAACTTCTACATTACAAAAGTGCTAGTAAGCAAGCAAAAAATCTACACTGCCAGTAAAAAATCTACACTGCCGCTCAGCATTAACAATAGCCACAAAAAACAAAGTTGTGCTTCATTGCAGGTAACACTTGGGAAGCAAACACATGTAGATCAGCCAATGGCTGTTTTGTGCCCTCTGACGCTTTCTCAAGGCCAATCTACATGTGTTTGTCTCTTTTGTATTTCCTGCAATGTGTTAAGTGACATGGATTTCTCTTTATTTAGATGTTTATGTGTGAAGACCATATACAGTATATGATGTATTTTTATTTATGACTTCTTACATATGTGTCAAGACGCTGCATGTCTGCCTTTCCCTATTGAATGTGGAACCTGTTGTTAAAAATTTGAATCCCACCCAAGGACTACAATAAAGAACTGAGCATCACTTCCCTGACAGATTCAGTGCTGGCCCTCAGGTTCTTTTGTTTACCCTGCTGCAGGGGTGACGTCACATCAACAACACTAGATCGCTGCAGGCTCCAAGGTAACAAACGTAAAAATATAGGGGGTCATTTATTATTCTGAAATACACCTAAATTAAGCATATTTCAGGCGTAACAGTTGCGCCACTGTCTACGACTTCGCCCTGCTAACGCCAGGTCTAAAATGGGAGGGCAGGGAAGGGGACAGGCCTGTTTTAAGTGTAGAAAATGGTCAAAATGTAGGACAGCTCAGAAGCTATGACTTTTTACCATGGCAGTAGTGTTGTAAGTACTTTGACAAATGTCCCTCAATGATTTTTTAGTTTTAGTTTAGGTATTAAGGAGAAGGAGTAAGTAAGAAATATAGAGTCATTAGCTGTCAGAATCAGTTTAAAATCTATAGTGCTAGAAACAGATATGTGTATAAAATAATTAGAAATGAAAAAAATAATAATTACTTACCAGTAATAGATTTACTTAGTCCCTTGATAGTAACAGCATGTGCTGCAGTCATGGGCATATACAATGAAAGTCATTGCATAATGGCTTCTTATTAATCATGAAAGAAATCCAAATTTGTGATTTTAATTCAGAGATTGCAGATTATGTTAATTGTTACACTTAATGTTAGTCTGATTTCCTCTCGTTCATAACAGTGTTGTTATGACCGATGAGGAGATTGGGAGAGGTGTGGCGCTGGCTATCAAGGGGAATGATGAGGAAGCCAGTTTTTTTTCTTTTTCTAATTATAATATACACATATCTATGCTACTTTTATTTTACTTTGTATAAGTAAAGTTTTTCAGTATTAAGTATTGTGTATTTCTGTTATATTAAATTTTTTAGAGCCATAGAGTCTAAGAAGTAGGAGTATGAGATTGGAAGCTTAGAAGGTAGTGGAAGAGACAAGGGGTTAAGGATGAGAGGAAGTAATAGGTGAATGAGAGAAGAGGAGTTGAAGACTGAGTAGGAGAATGAAGAGGGAGGTAATTGAGGCTGAGGTGAAGGATGAGAAAGGAGGATTTAGAAACTAAGAAGGGGTAGGAGGTATACAAAGTAGAATAAGAGAGTACAGTATTCAATGTTTATTAGTTTTAGAACTCATTGGTGGTCATTTATCAACACTGGTGTTTTCATACACCAATGTTGATCTCTCTGTGCTCTGGAGTAAGATATCCCAAATTTATTAAGAGGCAGATGCCTTTTTATTAAATCTGGTGCATCTCTGGCACTCTGTGCGGCAGAAATTACAGTTTATGCCAGCTAGGGGCTGGCAAAGACTTGAAGTATAACTTACTCCAGTTCCTGGCGTATGTTATAGTAAACTCAGAGGGCTGCGATGGGCCCTGCCCTCTCCCTCTAAGTGCCTCTTGTTTCTCACCATTTTAAAAATATTGGTGGGAAGCTCAAAAAGTCACAAGTTATGCATGAATATGGTGAGCACCATCACTTGTGACTTTTTACCGCCGCTGTAGTGTTGTAAGTACTTTGATAAATGACCCTCAATGATTTTTTTGTTTTAGTATAGGTATTAAGGAGTAAGTAAGAAATATAGAGTCATTAGCTGTCAGAATCAGTTTGAAATCTATAGTGTTAGAAACAGATATGTGTATAAAATAATTAGAAATGAAAAAAAAAAAAAATTACTTACCAATAATAGATTTACTTAGTCCCTTGATAGTAGCAGCATGTGCTGCAGTCATGGGCATATACAATGAAAGTCATTGCATAATGGCTTCTTATTAATCATGAAAGAAATCCAAATTTGTGATTTTAATTCAGAGATTGCAGATTATGTTAATTGTTACACTTAATGTTAGTCTGATTTCCTCTCGTTCATAACAGTGTTGTTATGACCGATGAGGAGATTGGGAGAGGTGTGGCGCTGGCTATCAAGGGGAATGATGAGGAGGCCAGTTTTTTTTCTTTTTCTAATCATAATATACACATATCTATGCTAATTTTATTTTATTTTGTATAGGTAAAGTTTTTCAGTATTAAGTATTGTGTATTTCTGTTATATTAAATTTTTTAGAGCCATAGAGTCTAAGAAGTAGGAGTATGAGATTGGAAGCTTAGAAGGTAGTGGAAGAGACAAAGGGTTAAGGAGCAGAGGGAGTAATAGGTGAATGAGAGAAAAGGAGTTGAAGACTGAGTAGGAGAATGAAGAGGGAGGTAATTGAGGCTGAGGTGAAGGATAAGAAAGGAGGATTTAGAAACTAAGAAGGGGTAGGAGGTATACAAAGTAGAATAAGAGAGGATAGTATTCAATGTTTATTAGTTTTAGAACTCATTGGTGGTCATTTATCAACACTGGGGTTTTCATACACCAATGTTGATCTCTCTGTGCTCTGGAGTAAGATATCCCAAATTTATTAAGAGGCAGATGCCTTTTTATTAAATCTTGTGCATCTCTGGCACTCTGTGCGGCAGAAATTGCAGTCTATGGCAGCTAGGGGCTGGCAAAGACTTGAGGTATAATTTACTCCAGTTCCTGGCGTATGTTATAGTAAACTCAGAGGGCTGCGATGGGCCCTGCCCTCTCCCTCTAAGTGCCTCTTGTTTCTCACCATTTTAAAAATATTGGTGGGAAGCTCAAAAAGTCACAAGTTATGCATGAATATGGTGAGCACCATCACTTGTGACTTTTTACCGCCGCTGTAGTGTTGTAAGTACTTTGATAAATGACCCTCAATGATTTTTTAGTTTTAGTTTAGGTATTAAGGAGTAAGTAAGAAATATAGAGTCATTAGCTGTCAGAATCAGTTTAAAATCTATAGTGTTAGAAACAGATATGTGTATAAAATAATTAGAAATGAAAAAAAAAATTACTTACCAATAATAGATTTACTTAGTCCCTTGATAGTAGCAGCATGTGCTGCAGTCATGGGCATATACAATAAAAGTCATTGCATAATGGCTTCTTATTAATCATGAAAGAAATCCAAATTTGTGATTTTAATTCAGAGATTGCAGATTATGTTAATTGTTACACTTAATGTTAGTCTGATTTCCTCTCGTTCATAACAGTGTTGTTATGACCGATGAGGAGATTGGGAGAGGTGTGGCGCTGGCTATCAAGGGGAATGATGAGGAGGCCAGTTTTTTTTCTTTTTCTAATTATAATATACACATATCTATGCTACTTTTATTTTATTTTGTATAGGTAAAGTTTTTCAGTATTAAGTATTGTGTATTTCTGTTATATTAAATTTTTTAGAGCCATAGAGTCTAAGAAGTAGGAGTATGAGATTGGAAGCTTAGAAGGTAGTGGAATAGACAAGGGGTTAAGGAGCAGAGGGAGTAATAGGTGAATGAGAGAAGAGGAGTTGAAGACTGAGTAGGAGAATGAAGAGGGCGGTAATTGAGGCTGAGGTGAAGGATGAGAAAGGAGGATTTAGAAACTAAGAAGGGGTAGGAGGTATACAAAGTAGAATAAGAGAGGACAGTATTCAATGTTTATTAGTTTTAGAACTCATTGGTGGTCATTTATCAACACTGGTGTTTTCATACACCAATGTTGATCTCTCTGTGCTCTGGAGTAAGATATCCCAAATTTATTAAGAGGCAGATGCCTTTTTATTATATCTTGTGCATCTTTGGCACTCTGTGCGGCAGAAATTACAGTCTATGCCAGCTAGGGGCTGGCAAAGACTTGAGGTATAACTTACTCCAGTTCCTGGCGTATGTTATAGTAAACTCAGAGGGCTGCGATGGGCCCTGCCCTCTCCCTCTAAGTGCCTCTTGTTTCTCACCATTTTAAAAATATTGGTGGGAAGCTCAAAAAGTCACAAGTTATGCATGAATATGGTGAGCACCATCACTTGTGACTTTTTACCGCCGCTGTAGTGTTGTAAGTACTTTGATAAATGACCCTCAATGATTTTTTTGTTTTAGTTTAGGTATTAAGGAGTAAGTAAGAAATATAGAGTCATTAGCTGTCAGAATCAGTTTAAAATCTATAGTGTTAGAAACAGATATGTGTATAAAATAATTAGAAATGAAAAAAAAAAATACTTACCAATAATAGATTTACTTAGTCCCTTGATAGTAGCAGCATGTGCTGCAGTCATGGGCATATACAATGAAAGTCATTGCATAATGGCTTCTTATTAATCATGAAAGAAATCCAAATTTGTGATTTTAATTCAGAGATTGCAGATTATGTTAATTGTTACACTTAATGTTAGTCAGATTTCCTCTCGTTCATAACAGTGTTGTTATGACCGATGAGGAGATTGGGAGAGGTGTGGCGCTGGCTATCAAGGGGAATGATGAGGAGGCCAGTTTTTTTTCTTTTTCTAATTATAATATACACATATCTATGCTAATTTTATTTTATTTTGTATAGGTAAAGTTTTTCAGTATTAAGTATTGTGTATTTCTGTTATATTTAATTTTTTAGAGCCATAGAGTCTAAGAAGTAGGAGTATGAGATTGGAAGCTTAGAAGGTAGTGGAAGAGACAAGGGGTTAAGGAGTAGAGGGAGTAATAGGTGAATGAGAGAAGAGGAGTTGAAGACTGAGTTGGAGAATGAAGAGGGAGGTAATTGAGGCTGAGGTGAAGGATGAGAAAGGAGGATTTAGAAACTAAGAAGGGGTAGGAGGTATACAAAGTAGAATAAGAGAGGACAGTATTCAATGTTTATTAGTTTTAGAACTCATTGGTGGTCATTTATCAACACTGGTGTTTTCATACACCAATGTTGATCTCTCTGTGCTCTGGAGTAAGATATCCCAAATTTATTAAGAGGCAGATGCCTTTTTATTAAATCTTGTGCATCTTTGGCACTCTGTGCGGCAGAAATTACAGTCTATGCCAGCTAGGGGCTGGCAAAGACTTGAGGTATAACTTACTCCAGTTCCTGGCGTATGTTATAGTAAACTCAGAGGGCTGCGATGGTCCCTGCCCTCTCCCTCTAAGTGCCTCTTGTTTCTCACCATTTTAAAAATATTGGTGGGAAGCTCAAAAAGTCACAAGTTATGCATGAATATGGTGAGCACCATCACTTGTGACTTTTTACCGCCGCTGTAGTGTTGTAAGTACTTTGATAAATGACTCTCAATGTTTTTTTTGTTTTAGTTTAGGTATTAAGGAGTAAGTAAGAAATATAGAGTCATTAGCTGTCAGAATCAGTTTAAAATCTATAGTGTTAGAAACAGATATGTGTATAAAATAATTAGAAATGAAAAAAAAAAATTACTTACCAATAATAGATTTACTTAGTCCCTTGATAGTAGCAGCATGTGCTGCAGTCATGGGCATATACAATGAAAGTCATTGCATAATGGCTTCTTATTAATCATGAAAGAAATCCAAATTTGTGATTTTAATTCAGAGATTGCAGATTATGTTAATTGTTACACTTAATGTTAGTCTGATTTCCTCTCGTTCATAACAGTGTTGTTATGACCGATGAGGAGATTGGGAGAGGTGTGGCGCTGGCTATAAAGGGGAATGATGAGGAGGCCAGTTTTTTTTCTTTTTCTAATTATAATATACACATATCTATGCTACTTTTATTTTATTTTGTATAAGTAAAGTTTTTCAGTATTAAGTATTGTGTATTTCTGTTATATTTAATTTTTTAGAGCCATAGAGTCTAAGAAGTAGGAGTATGAGATTGGAAGCTTAGAAGGTAGTGGTAGAGACAAGGGGTTAAGGAGCAGAGGGAGTAATAGGTGAATGAGAGAAGAGGAGTTGAAGACTGAGTAGGAGAATGAAGAGGGAGGTAATTGAGGCTGAGGTGAAGGATGAGAAAGGAGGATTTAGAAACTAAGAAGGGGTAGGAGGTATACAAAGTAGAATAAGAGAGGACAGTATTCAATGTTTATTAGTTTTAGAACTCATTGGTGGTCATTTATCAACACTGGTGTTTTCATACACCAATGTAGATCTCTCTGTGCTCTGGAGTAAGAATTTCCAAATTTATTAAGAGGCAGATGCCTTTTTATTAAATCTTGTGCATCTTTGGCACTCTGTGCGTCAGAAATTACAGTCTATGCCAGCTAGGGGCTAGCAAAGACTTGAGGTATAACTTACTCCAGTTCCTGGTGTATGTTATAGTAAACTCAGACGGCTGCGATGGGCCCTGCCCTCTCCCTCTAAGTGCCTCTTGTTTCTCACCATTTTAAAAATATTGGTGTGAAGCTCAAAAAGTCACAAGTTATGCATGAATATGGTGAGCACCATCACTTGTGACTTTTTACCGCCGCTGTAGTGTTGTAAGTACTTTGATAAATGACCCTCAATGATTTTTTAGTTTTAGTTTAGGTATTAAGGAGTAAGTAAGAAATATAGAGTCATTAGCTGTTAGAATCAGTTTAAAATCTATAGTGTTAGAAACAGATATGTGTATAAAATAATTAGAATTGAAAAAATAAATAAATTACTTACCAGTAATAGATTAACTTAGTCCCTTGATAGTAGCAGCATGTGCTGCAGTCATGGGCTCATACAATGAAAGTCATTGCATAATGGCTTCTTATTAATCATGAAAGAAATCCAAATTTGTGATTTTAATTCAGAGATTGCAGATTATGTTAATTATTGGACTTAATGTTAGTCTGATTTCCTCTCGTTCATAACAGTGTTATTATGACCGATGAGGAGATTGGGAGAGGTGTGGCGCTGGCTATCAAGGGGAATGATGAGGAGGCCAGTTTTTTTTCTTTTTCTAATTATAATATACACATATCTATGCTACTTTTATTTTATTTTGTATAAGTAAAGTTTTTCAGTATTAAGTATTGTGTATTTCTGTTATATTTAATTTTTTAGAGCCATAGAGTCTAAGAAGTAGGAGTATGAGATTGGAAGCTTAGAAGGTAGTGGAAGAGACAAGGGGTTAAGGAGCAGAGGGAGTAATAGGTGAATGAGAGAAGAGGAGTTGAAGACTGAGTAGGAGAATGAAGAGGGAGGTAATTGAGGCTGAGGTGAAGAATGAGAAAGGAGGATTTAGAAACTAAGAAGGGGTAGGAGGTATACAAAGTAGAATAAGAGAGGACAGTATTCAATGTTTATTAGTTTTAGAACTCATTGGTGGTCATTTATCAACACTGGTGTTTTCATACACCAATGTTGATCTCTCTGTGCTCTGGAGTAAGATATCCCAAATTTATTAAGAGGCAGATGCCTTTTTATTAAATCTTGTGCATCTTTGGCACACTGTGCGGCAGAAATTACAGTCTATGCCAGCTAGGGGCTGGCAAAGACTTGAGGTATAACTTACTCCAGTTCCTGGCGTATGTTATAGTAAACTCAGAGGGCTGCGATGGGCCCTGCCCTCTCCCTCTAAGTGCCTCTTGTTTCTCACCATTTTAAAAATATTGGTGGGAAGCTCAAAAAGTCACAAGTTATGCATGAATATGGTGAGCACCATCACTTGTGACTTTTTACCGCCGCTGTAGTGTTGTAAGTACTTTGATAAATGACCCTCAATGATTTTTTAGTTTTAGTTTAGGTATTAAGGAGTAAGTAAGAAATATAGAGTCATTAGCTGTCAGAATCAGTTTAAAATCTATAGTGTTAGAAACAGATATGTGTATAAAATAATTAGAAATGAAAAATTAAATAAATTACTTACCAGTATTAGATTTACTTAGTCCCTTGATAGTAGCAGCATGTGCTGCAGTTATGGGCATATACAATGAAAGTCATTGCATAATGGATTCTTATTAATCATGAAAGAAATCAAAATTTGTGATTTTAATTCAGAGATTGCAGATTATGTTAATTGTTACACTTAATGTTAGTCTGATTTCCTCTCGTTCATAACAGTGTTGTTATGACCGATGAGGAGATTGGGAGAGGTGTGGCGCTGGCTATCAAGGGGAATGATGAGGAGGCCAGTTTTTTTTCTTTTTCTAATTATAATATACACATATCTATGCTACTTTTATTTTATTTTGTATAAGTAAAGTTTTTCAGTATAAAGTATTGTGTATTTCTGTTATATTTAATTTTTTAGAGCCATAGAGTCTAAGAAGTAGGAGTATGAGATTGGAAGCTTAGAAGGTAGTGGAAGAGACATGGGGTTAAGGAGGAGAGGAAGTAATAGGTGAATGAGAGAAGAGGAGTTGAAGACTGAGTAGGAGAATGAAGAGGGAGGTAATTGAGGCTGAGCTGAAGGATGAGAAAGGAGGATTTAGAAACTAAGAAGGGGTAGGAGGTATACAAAGTAGAATAAGAGAGGACATTATTCAATGTTTATTAGTTTTAGAACTCATTTGTGGTCATTTATCAACACTGGTGTTTTCATACACCAATGTTGATCTCTCTGTGCTCTGGAGTAAGATATCCCAAATTTATTAAGAGGCAGATGCCTTTTTATTAAATCTTGTGCATCTTTGGCACTCTGTGCGGCAGAAATTACAGTCTATGCCAGCTAGGGGCTGGCAAAGACTTGAGGTATAACTTACTCCAGTTCCTGGCGTATGTTATAGTAAACTCAGAGGGCTGCGATGGGCCCTGTCCTCTCCCTCTAAGTGCCTCTTGTTTCTCACCATTTTAAAAATATTGGTGGGAAGCTCAAAAAGTCACAAGTTATGCATGAATATGGTGAGCACCATCACTTGTGACTTTTTACCGCCGCTGTAGTGTTGTAAGTACTTTGATAAATGACCCTCAATGATTTTTTTGTTTTAGTTTAGGTATTAAGGAGTAAGTAAGAAATATAGAGTCATTAGCTGTCAGAATCAGTTTAAAATCTATAGTGTTAGAAACAGATATGTGTATAAAATAATTAGAAATAAAAAAATAAATAAATTACTTACCAGTAATAGATTTATTTAGTCCCTTGATAGTAGCAGCATGTGCTGCAGTCATGGGCATATACAATGAAAGTCATTGCATAATGGCTTCTTATTAATCATGAAAGAAATCAAAATTTGTGATTTTAATTCAGAGATTGCAGATTATGTTAATTGTTACACTTAATGTTAGTCTGATTTCCTCTCGTTCATAACAGTGTTGTTATTTCCGATGAGGAGATTGGGAGAGGTGTGGCGCTGGCTATCAAGGGGAATGATGAGGAGGCCAGTTTTTTTTCTTTTTCTAATTATAATATACACATATCTATGCTACTTTTATTTTATTTTGTATAAGTAAAGTTTTTCAGTATTAAGTATTGTGTATTTCTGGTATATTACATTTTTTAGAGCCATAGAGTCTAAGAAGTAGGAGTATGAGATTGGAAGCTTAGAAGGTAGTGGAAGAGACATGGGGTTAAGGAGGAGAGGAAGTAATAGGTGAATGAGAGAAGAGGAGTTGAAGACTGAGTAGGAGAATGAAGAGGGAGGTAATTGAGGCTGAGCTGAAGGATGAGAAAGGAGGATTTAGAAACTAAGAAGGGGTAGGAGGTATACAAAGTAGAATAAGAGAGGACAGTATTCAATGTTTATTAGTTTTAGAACTCATTGGTGGTCATTTATCAACACTGGTGTTTTCATACACCAATGTTGATCTCTCTGTGCTCTGGAGTAAGATATCCCAAATTTATTAAGAGGCAGATGCCTTTTTATTAAATCTGGTTTATCTCTGGCACTCTGTGCGGCAGAAATTACATTCTATGCCAGCTAGGGGCTGGCAAAGACTTGAGGTATAACTTACTCCAGTTCCTGGCGTATGTTATAGTAAACTCAGAGGGCTGCGATGGGCCCTGCCTTCTCCCTCTAAGTGCCTCTTGTTTCTCACCATTTTAAAAATATTGGTGGGAAGCTCAAAAAGTCACAAGTTATGCATGAATATGGTGAGCACCATCACTTGTGACTTTTTACCGCCGCTGTAGTGTTGTAAGTACTTTGATAAATGACCCTCAATGATTTTTTAGTTTTAGTTTAGGTATTAAGGAGTAAGTAAGAAATATAGAGTCATTAGCTGTCAGAATCAGTTTAAAATCTATAGTGTTAGAAACAGATTGTCGAGATTCGAACCCGTGACCAGCCACATCCCAGGCGGTAGCCCTGCTTACTAGGCTACCGTCCTCTCTGGACATTCCTCCCTGAAGCCTATTAGTTAACCTCAGTCTTGCCTAGCCTTGCTCATTACCCTTGATTTCCCACACCTGGTACTTCCCTATATAGTCCAGCCCCTTGCACTCCAGTTTGCTGATTATTGAGCTCCTGAGCCTTGATCAAGCTTCTCCTCATCTGTTGCTCTCGCTACTGCTGGAAGTCCACTGCTGACCAGGAATTGCCTACCGACTACTCTTCTGCCTTATCCCTACCTACTGAACTGCTACCACCGTTGCCATCCGGATTGTCTGACCACGCTTACTACCTGCCTGCGGTCCTTGCCACTGGGCTCCACTCCTACCTCCAGCCAGCGGTCCTCTGACTCAGGTGAGCCTGTAGGACTGTTACAGAATAATCAGCCACACTATGGAGTCCGGTCCGCAATGGCCACTCTGCGTAAGCAGGTCTCCGAACTTCAAGAATTTGGTACTACATATCAGTAGAAATTTGCCCAGCTCCAAGGCGTAGTCCAAAGCCAGCAAAGGGAGATAATTGAACTACAGAGGCAACACCTGGACGTCCGCGGCGCGGACGCAGACACCCGCATGCCACTCCCATCAAGGTGGGGGTTTCTAACCAATGCCTCATCTATTTTCAGATGTACCTGGCCCCCTTCACCACCGAGAAAAAGAAGGTGCTATTCATGGTCAATCTCCTGACGGAAGAAGCATTAGCATGGGCATCACCTTACGTGGAGACTCCTGGACGACCTAAACAACTTCATCACCGCCATGAGCCAAGTCTTCGACGACCCCAACCGCTGTGCGACAGCTGAGGCGCGACTACATGGTCTGCGGCAAGGGAGACGCTCCGTCGCCGAATACACCGCCGAGTTTCGCCGTTGGGTCACGGACACCACCTGGAACCCAGCGGCACAGAGAAGCCAATTCCGGCGAGGCCTGTCAGAATTAATAAAGGACGAACTCGCCAGAGTTGAGGCCCCGGACGATCTGGATGACTTCATTCAGTTATGCATCCGGATAGATCAAAGACTCTCCGAGAGGAAGAGAGAAAGACTCTAGTCCTCGGACCACAGACCCACTTACTCCTTCTCTTCCAACGCCCAGCGCGACCCCCAATCAGCAACTGAACCTATGCAGGTCGACGCTCTACGTAGGTCTCTATCTACAGCTGAGAAGGAGAGACGGCTGGCCGAAAACCTCTGCCTCTACTGTGGGGTGCCGGGTCATTTTGCCATCAAATGTCCTCATAAGATCCGAAAGACTATTGCCGTCACGGAACTAAAGGAGCAACCACAGACTCCAACCCCGTCAGCAGCCCCGGAAAATAACAATACGGCGGCTCATGGATCCCATTTCACCATTCCCATCCTCATCGACATTGAGGGGCGACAACTCCCCTGTTCAGCGATGTTAGACTCCGGGGCGGGAGGCAACTTCATGGACTTAACCTTCGCCCGCGAAAAGAACATTCCACTGACAATCAAGGCAGCCCCCGTTGAACTGGAAACCGTCGACGGATCCCCACTCTCCTCGGGGCCGGCCACTCACGAGACCACCGAACTACCACTCCTCATAGAACCCGATCACCGCGAAAAGATCCACTTCTCGCTGATCGCTTCCCCGAAGTTCCCGGTGATCTTGGGCATCCCTTGGTTGGCCACCCACAACCCCTCGGTGGACTGGGAATCCCGCTGCATACGATTCCCGTCCGAGTTCTGCTCGCTAAATTCCTCCCACAGACCCGTCCTTCCACCCGAAGACACCACCATCTCAAAGCTATCCGTCAAGGATCTGCTACCCCCTCAATACAGCGAGTTCCAGGATGTCTGCGACAAGAAAAACGCAGAGAAGCTGCCACCACACCGACCCTACGACTGCCCTATAGAACTGTTGCCCGGGGCCGAAATACCCTTTGGCAGTATCTACTCCCTCTCAGAGCCTGAACTCAAGGCTCTGAAAGAGTACCTGGACGAGGACCTGAGGAAGGGGTTCATCCGGCCCTCCACCTCCCCCGCGGGAGCCCCCTTTTTCTTCGTAGAGAAAAAAGACTCCTCCCTGCGTCCCTGCATAGACTACAGAAAGCTTAATGACATAACCGTAAAAAAACGGTACCCGCTCCCACTGATTTCCGAACTCCTTGAGAGACTCCGGGAAGCGAAGATCTTCACCAAACTCGACCTTCGAGGGGCCTACAACCTCGTCCGAATCCGCCCTGGGGACGAATGGAAGACCGCCTTCCGGACACGTTATGGTCATTTCGAGTACCTGGTCATGCCTTTCGGACTCTGCAATGCTCCCGCCACCTTCCAGCACTTCATTAACGACGTCCTCAGGGACATGCTGGATCTGTTTGTAGTCGTTTACCTGGACGACATCTTGATCTTCTCTGAAGACCTCGAGCAGCACCGCGAACACGTCCGCAGGGTACTGCAGAGGCTCAGACAGAACTCGCTCTATATCAAGCTAGAGAAATGCGAGTTTGAGCGAACCACCACTCAGTTCCTCGGATACATCATCTCCCCAGCGGGCCTAAGTATGGACCCGGGGAAGGTCCAAGCTGTGATGAACTGGCCCGTTCCGAAAAACGAGAAGGAGATACAAAGATTCATTGGCTTCGCCAACTTCTATCGGAAGTTTATCCGGAACTTCTCCAAGGTCATAGCACCAATCACCCAACTCACCAAGAAGGCAGTCCCCTTCTCCTGGACACCCGAGGCCCAGGAGGCCTTCACCAAGTTGAAACTCCTCTTCACTTCTGCCCCAATCCTAATCCACCCGAACCCCGAGCTCCCATTTACAGTCGAAGTGGATGCATCAGACTCTGCGGTGGGGGCAGTTTTGTCACAACGGACAGGGGAGAGGATGCTATTACATCCGTGCGCATATTTCTCCCGCCAGATGTCCCCCTCCGAGAAGAACTATGACATCGGGAACAAAGAACTACTAGCGATCAAGGATGCCTTCTCCGAGTGGAGACACCTGCTGGAGGGAGCCACCAACCCCATAATCGTACTAACTGACCACAAGAACCTCAAGTTCATCCGCAGCGCTAAGAGACTCTCAGCCAGACAGGCCAGATGGAGCCTATTCTTTTCCCGCTTCAACTATCTCATCACCTATCGCCCTGGATCAAAAAACGGCAAGGCTGACGCCCTCTCCAGAATGTTTTCCGAGCCCTCACAGAGTAACAAGGGCCAAAATAACATCTTACCCGAGAGAAGGGTCGTAGGGGCCACCTACTCTAAAGAACTCCTGGGCACAATCAAAGAAGGATATGAAAATGACCCCTTCCTCTCCCACCCCACAGGCAATGTCAGCCTTACGTTTAAGAGCGGTCATTGGTTTCATCAGGACCTACAACTATATGTACCAGAAATCGCACGGCTCGAAGTGCTCAAACTCAACCATGACTCCAAGGTGGCCGGCCATTTTGGCACAAGAAAGACCCAGGAGCTTCTCTCCCGCTCCTTCTGGTGGCCAACATACAAGGAGGACATCAAGAGGTACATCTCCTCGTGCACGGTCTGTGCCCGCAATAAGACTCCTCGTTCCTCTCCCGTGGGTCTGCTACAACCCCTCCCGATTCCCTCCCGCCCCTGGGGCTCGATCTCCATGGACTTTGTGGTAGACCTTCCTCCTTCAAAAGGGATGAACACCATCCTGGTCGTGGTCGACCGTCTCACCAAGATGGCCCATTTCATCCCCTACAAAGGCCTACCCACAGCCAAACAGACGGCCGATCTTATTCTCAGAGAGGTCTTCAGGCTGCATGGGATCCCGGACGACGTGGTCTCCGACCGAGGCGTACAATTTGCCTCAAAGTTCTGGAAGAACTTCTGCCTGGCGCTCGGGGTTAAAGTGAACCTGTCCTCTGCTTTCCACCCTCAGTCAAACGGGCAGACGGAGAGAACTAATCAGACCCTAGAGCAATACCTACGCTGTTTCAGCTCCCACCTGCAGGATGACTGGCTTGATCATCTCCCCACGGCCGAGTTCGCCTACAACAATGCTGAGCACAGCTCAACCAAGCACAGCCCCTTCTTTGCTAACACAGGCTCGCACCCGGTGTTCATTCCCCACCTACCCGTTGCCTCCACCCTCCCAGCAGTGGCCGAACGCCTAACAACCCTACAGGAGGCACAAGAGAACATTATAGACAACCTCCAGCTTGCCCAGAGGCGCTTTAAACAGGGAGCAGACAGACGTCGCAAACCCACCCCGGGCTTCCATGTGGGAGACAAGGTGTGGCTGTCCACCAGGAACCTCAGATTGAAGGTCCCCTCCAAAAAATTTGCCCAAAGATACATGGGTCTGTTCTGGATCACCGCACAAATCAACGAGGTCACGTTCCGGCTCGACCTCCCGGACTCCATTAGGGTGCACCCTGTCTTCCATTGCTCTCTCCTCAAGCCATACGTGGAGAACACCTTCACAGGCCGCCACTCGCCCCCTCCACCACCTGTGAGGGTACAGGGTGAAGAAGAATACGTTGTCGCAAAGATTCTCGACTCCAGGATCCACCGGGGAAGACTACAATACCTAATTGGGTGGGAGGGTTACCCTCCCGAGGATAAATCCTGGGAGCGAGATGAAAATGTCCACGCCCTCAGACTGGTAAAAGAGTTCCACCAACAGCACCCCGGTAAGCCTGCCCCTGCGGTGCCCGGAGGTCACCTTGGAAGGGGGGGAGTACTGTCGGGATTCGAACCCGTGACCAGCCACATCCCAGGCGGTAGCCCTGCTTACTAGGCTACCGTCCTCTCTGGACATTCCTCCCTGAAGCCTATTAGTTAACCTCAGTCTTGCCTAGCCTTGCTCATTACCCTTGATTCCCCACACCTGGTACTTCCCTATATAGTCCAGCCCCTTGCACTCCAGTTTGCTGATTATTGAGCTCCTGAGCCTTGATCAAGCTTCTCCTCATCTGTTGCTCTCGCTACTGCTGGAAGTCCACTGCTGACCAGGAATTGCCTACCGACTACTCTTCTGCCTTATCCCTACCTACTGAACTGCTACCACCGTTGCCATCCGGATTGTCTGACCACGCTTACTACCTGCCTGCGGTCCTTGCCACTGGGCTCCACTCCTACCTCCAGCCAGCGGTCCTCTGACTCAGGTGAGCCTGTAGGACTGTTACACAGATATGTGTATAAAGTAATTAGAAATGAAAAAATAAAAAAATTACTTACCAATAATAGATTTACTTAGTCCCTTGATAGTAGCAGCATGTGCTGCAGTCATGGGCATATACAATGAAAGTCATTGCATAATGGCTTCTTATTAATCATGAAAGAAATCCAAATTTGTGATTTTAATTCAGAGATTGCAGATTATGTTAATTGTTACACTTAATGTTAGTCTGATTTCCTCTCGTTCATAACAGTGTTGTTATGACCGATGAGGATATTGGGAGAGGTGTGGCGCTGGCTATCAAGGGGAATGATGAGGAGGCCAGTTTTTTTTCTTTTTCTAATTATAATATACACATATCTATGCTACTTTTATTTTATTTTGTATAAGTAAAGTTTTTCAGTATTAAGTATTGTGTATTTCTGTTATATTAAATTTTTTAGAGCCATAGAGTCTAAGAAGTAGGAGTATGAGATTGGAAGCTTAGAAGGTAGTGGAAGAGACAAGGGGTTAAGGAGGAGAGGAAGTAATAGGTGAATGAGAGAAGAGGAGTTGAAGACTGAGTAGGAGAATGAAGAGGGAGGTAATCAGCGACTTAAAAAGATTAAAATAGACAAATCGCCAGGACCGGATGGCATACACCCCCGTATCCTAAGGGAATTAAGTAATGTCATAGCCAGACCCTTATTTCTGATATTTGCGGATTCTATACTGACAGGGAATGTCCCACAGGATTGGTGCATGGCAAATGTGGTGCCAATATTCAAAAAGGGTCCAAAAACAGAGCCTGGAAACTATAGGTCGGTAAGTTTAACATCTGTTGTGGGTAAACTGTTTGAAGGTTTTCTGAGAGATGCTATCTTAGAGCATCTCAACGGAAATAAGCAAATAACGCCATATCAGCATGGCTTCGTGAGGGATCGGTCATGCCAAACTAATTTAATCAGTTTCTATGAGGAGGTAAGTTCTAGACTTGACAGCGGCAAATCAATGGATGTCGTACATCTGGACTTCTCCAAAGCATTTGACACTGTAACACATAAAAGGTTAGTATATAAAATGAGAATGCTCGGACTGGGAGTAAACGTCTGTATGTGGGTAAGTAACTGGCTCAATGATAGAAAACAGATGGTGTCTATTAACGGTACACACTCAGATTGGGTCACTGTCACTAGTGGGGTACCTCAGGGGTCAGTATTGGGCCCTATTCTCTTCAATATATTTATTAATGATCTTGTAGAAGGCTTGCATAGTAAAGTATCAATTTTCGCAGATGACACTTAACTGTGTAAAGTAATTTACACTGAAGAGGACAGTATACTACTACAGAGGGATCTGGATAGATTGGAGGCTTGGGCAGATAAGTGGCAGATGAGGTTTAACACTGACAAATATAAAGTTATGCACATGGGAAGGAATAATGCAAGTCACCCGTACATACTAAATGATAAAACACTCGGTAACACTGACATGGAAAAGGATCTAGGAATTTTAATAAACAGCAAACTAAGCTGCAAAATCCAGTGTCAGGCAGCTGCTGCCAAGGCCAATAAGATAATGGGTTGCATCAGAAGAGGCATAGATTCCCGTTATAAGAACATAGTCCTACCACTTTACAAATCGCTAGTCAGACCACACATGGAGTACTGTGTATAGTTCTGGGCTCCTGTAAACAAGGCAAACATAGCAGAGCTGGAGAAGGTCCAGAGGAGGGCAAATAAAGTAATAACTGGAATGAGGCAACTACCGTACCCTGAAAGATTATCAAAATTAGGGTTATTCACTTTAGAAAAAAGACGACTGAGGGGAGATCTAATTAATATGTAAAAATATATCAGGGGTCAGTACAGAGACCTATCCCATCATCTATTTATCCCCAGGACTGTGACTGTGACGAGGAGACATCCTCTGCGTCTGGAGGAAAGAAGGTTTGTACACAAACATAGAAAAGGATTCTTTACGGTAAGAGCAGTGAGACTATGGAACTCTCTGCCTGAGGAGGTGGTGATGGTGAGTACAATAGAGGAATTCAAGAGGGGCCTGGATGTATTTCTGGAGTGTAATAATATTACAGGCTGTAGCTACTAGAGAGGGATCGTTGATCCAGGGAGTTATTCTGATTGCCTGATTGGAGTCGGGAAGGAATCTTTTATTCCCCTAAAGTGGGGAAAATTGGCTTCCTCTGGATCTACTTACAGGATAACAGGCCAAACTGGATGGACAAATGTCTTTTTTCGGCCTTATGTACTATGTTACTATGTTCTTGCCAAAATAATGGAATAAAAAGTGATCAAAAACTCACCCTGCAAAACATATGCCCTTACACAGCTCCATCGATAGAGAAATAGAAAAGTTATGGCTTCCAAAATATGACAGCACAAAAAGTTGTCTGCTTTTTTTATATTGTGACCTATTGTCAGGATTGGTCATCAGTATCAGATTGCGATGGCAAGCGCGGCCTTCTCTTCAAACAGGTGACTAGCGTGGGCGTCGGGAATCGGACCCCCGCCGATATGATATTGATGACCTATCCTGATGATAGGTCATCAATATTAAAAAAGCGAACAACCCCTTTAGTGTTTTATTGTGCAAAAGTAGTAAATTCCACATGGTGAGAGTTGTAAAAATGGAATCCTAAAAGCAATGCTCAAAAAATTTCAGAATTTATGTTTTTACAATGGCAATAACAGTGTAGTCTTAGCCAGCAGTGGCCATGGGAGTGTGGTGGAATCTTCTGAAGACTGAAGCCAGCTACCACCAGTTGTAGGCTGACTGGGTGTCCATAATATGTACAAATAGCATGTGGAGCAGTAACAGTCTCAACAACACTCATGCATGGCTTCTACAAATAATAAAAACACGTATACTTTAAGATTTATGCTTTTCTGTGGTTCTGAAAAGAATAGTGGCCTACAATTTTTCAGTACCTTAAAATACAAAGGAAACTACTCTTGAAAGTTTACTCAATAGCCTCAAAAGAGGCTCTAGAGCAGGGGTGCGGCCCCCAACCATCTGGTGACAGACATGTATGTCTTTGCATTTTTTCATGTATTCTCCCATTAGATGGGAATCATGTAGGCGTAACCAGACATTTATAGTATATACTGTATGTACAATATGCCATAAATACAGTATTTCAGTTAAAAATACCCATTTAACTTATATTTTCGGCCCTTGGGATTCCTTCAGTCTGACAATGTGGCCCCCAACCAGAAAAGGTTGTGCACCCCTGCTGTAGAGACTGCACATCAGATGCAGGAGATAGATATTCTGCAGTTAGATTCTAAGCAAGTGTAAGGATTTGGCTCCATCTTGTGACCGATTGTAGTACTGCAGTTATTAGAAAGTTGGAAGAGAGCAGCATCAAATTTGTATTCACCTTGTGTACAGTGTGTTCACCTTTTCAATCTTATATACAATCCTAAATTCAAACAAAAGACCTTCAACTATCAAAGGGGTACTACCTGAAATGTTCTACACAGACTGAAAAAGGAAAATTCAGGTCATCCCAGATGAACTTATTACCACTTGTGGACTGAGTCTATATAAAAAATAACTTTTACTATTAAATCGCTAAAAGCATAGGAGGTTGCAGTGGGACGTAACAAAACATACATACATATACACATGTATTGCCACCATCTGGGGCCGCGGTAGGATAGTTATGGGTGGATCTTACCCCGTCCTGTAGACACACGACCAGTGGACAGTGGATCCACTGATCCAGATGAAGCTTTACCTTTGATAAGCTACAATTCTCTGAGTTGTATGATGTTGTCCTAAATACAATGTAACACTACAGAACATACAGGAACACTACTGATCACACATCCTTTTTCTTCATCTGTTCCATTTATGGCAGACCACCATGACACATCTTCCAGCCCAACTTCCAGCCACAATATTAATGCTAGTGTGAAAGTAGCCTTATTAGAACTATCATTATGGGTATTATTATGGCACATTAATAAATCATTCTATAGCATACAGCTGGCATTCATTTGACGATTTTCTAAGGGTATGTGAACTTTTTTGCCTTTTTTCCTTCAGATGGATTTAAACATACTGTAGAGACATATGCTAATGTATACCCATACACTTAGATATACAGTATCTGCCATTGACTTGTGGTTTCCTGTTTATTTAAGAAAGCCTTGCAGAAACGTGACATGAGATACTGTAGGCTAAATGTTTGGACAGCTTTCTCTCCTATACCCTTCCCCCCATACATATACATGTCCTGCTCACCCGATATTGCTTATGTAGTGAATGGGTCGAGGGAAGAAAGCCAGTGCCAGGCTATCTCTGCCACGTGTCTTCCTCTGGGGCAGACTAAAAGGTGAATCAGAGGTAGAGTTACGCTTGGTCCGTGGTGCCTAAGGGAGTGCAAAGGCCACACTAATATTATGTCATGCCCTGCTCTGACTATGTGCGGAGGTCGGCCAGAATAGCAGCACGTGTTTAGTTTTTTGTTTTGTTTTGGAGTCGTGCTAGATCCGCCTTCCTTCAGGTGCACTGGGTGGGGTCATTGGTTTAAATTTCACTCATTCCCAGTGTTCAGTGCGGGTTATAGAAATCAGTCTGGCCTTGGAAGCAAGGAAGGAAGGATTGTCTGTTCCAGCTCAGATAAGATAAGTTTGGTTTCTGTTTTTGTTGTTTGCTGTCTAGGCTGTTTGTGTGTCGTCTGTCTCCTCCAGGTTCTGAGGGAGCAGGCTGCCCCTATTCCCCTTTCACCATCTCAGGGATTCTAGGGTATTTTCAGCCCAGGCACGAGGACACATTATTCCTACCTTCAAGGTCGGAATGTGGGCTTAGCAGAGTAGGGAGAGAAGTCAGGGATTTGCTAGGAGGTGACCTTTCCCAGCTTCTCGCCTAGAAACTTGTTTGTTGGTTTATCTGTGTATCTGAGATCCCGTCCGCCGTGACATATTATACATAGCACATAGAATGTGGGGGACTGTTACTGGTTTTACAATAGGGTCCAGGAGCTTCACATTATGCCTCTTTTCTGCCCCATAGACGTCTATAGTTACTCTACGGTATATTCTCTTCCTTAATCTGGGTGTTCTGAAATCAATGTCTGTCCCAGAGGCATTTTCTGGTGATCTAGTAGTAATTGGCGATCTCATATACACACTTGAGTCACATTATTATGACCTGAAAGTGACTTATTAAGGTCCTGGTAGGTTGTCACAGGTATCTGGAGCCATGCAGACTGCAATGTATCCCACAGCTGATGTAAGGTGTGTGTGGGAGTATCCATAGAGTGAACACGATGATCGCAATGGTCCCACCGATGCTTAGTTGGGTTAAAGTCTGAGGAATCAGGGGACCAGGGTAATACTTGAAAGTTTTGGTCATGCTTTTCCAACTAACATTTCTAGTTGTGTAACATGTTGCATTATCTTGCTGAAAGATCCCATCCACTCCAGGGAAGACAATCAGCATGTATGGGTGCAGATGTTTTGCAAGGATGGATTCATACCCAAGTTGGCTGAGAGTGCCTTCCACATGGATGAGTAGGCCCTGAAAATTCCACGAAAACATTCCCAAGACCATAATGCTGCCACCACCAGCTTGTGTTCTTCCAACAGTAGTTGCAAGGTGAAAAGCAAACCTTTTCCATTCATAGGAGGTCCAATTCTGACACCTCCATGAAAATGTAAGCCTTTTCTACCAGTGCAGCTTAATTAGCAGAGGTGCAGGGACCATGCTTCTGCTTTAGAGCCCCATACATAGTAGGGTTTGTGAGCCATTGTTTTAGACACGTCTGGTAGCCCCTGGTTCATTTTAGCGCTAAGCTTCTCCAATGTAGCACCTCAGTCCTCCCTCACGCACCTTCATGGTCAGTGTTCACTTCTACCTTCAATGGTACGTGGTGCTCTGCAGTTTCCACATCACTTTTTCACAATGGTGCCATTTATCCATTCACAAATACAGTTTCACTACAGCAGCATGCAAACGGTCCACAAACTGCACAGTTTCAGAAATACTGCCATGCTTGGCCTGAAAGCCAATTATCATCTCTTTTTGCAATACTGATAAATCACCCATTTTACCCACGACAGCGACAAGGGATATGTGTGCAGACAGCCCATTGCCCACCTTATATGCCCACCAAGCCAGCTCAACCCATGTGACTTCCTTCATGAGCTACACACTGCCAAAGTCTAAAGTAGGAAGTGGTCATAATAATGTGACTCGACCATGTTTGTTCTGTATCGTTTTCCGTTCACATTTACCACGTAAACGTATTTACTGGTCAAGGTTAGCTTCTTGGAGACTGAGGAAGCTAATGACAGTCCAAGTTCTGAGAAGAAACTGAAATTAAGCGTGGCCATCCACTATTATTATACGCCGCGCCAACATGGCTACAGAGGATTGAGTGCCACCTGTGACTGGCATAAAATTCCAGTAGACACGAGATAGCGAAGGAACATAAAACACAACATTATAACTTCCATATTTTATTTCATACACAAATGTAAAATCTAAATCTGTTTCATGGTATTTTACTGTCTCTTCAAACAGAATTTTAATACCATTGGAATATGTTGTAGTTTCCAGTTTTCAAAAAATCTGTTCCGAAAAACACGGCTATTTTTTTGATATTTTTCTCATCTCAAGGAATGCTTATGTTTTTTTATTTTTTATTTTTTTATGCATTTTTTTCACAATTTTGCATTTCCCCCTGCATTTACACCTTTCAGACACCAGATGTGTGCCATTGAGCTAAAAATGATATTAGGCACTGCAGTGAGGTCAGCACATTGTAATTGGTGGAGGAAAGCAGCTGACTTCCTGTCGCCATGGAAACTGCTCGGCCTACTTCCACCGTAGTGCTCACCCCTCCTCCTCCCTGGTCCCCACCTTAAAATGACGACCTAGTCTGGAGGAGGAAAAGGAAAACAAGACGCCATGTTTGCTGCAGAGAAAAAAAAATGCGTGAATGGCAGATGCTGATGCTAAACATAGAATAGGTGTTAGATTCAGTCATTTGTGAGGGGTTAATGCACATGAAAGGGATGAGAGAGGGGGATTTATATAAAAAGACAGATATATGATGTTGTCTGCCTGATTATCTTGTTAATCCCCTGCAATCTGTCACTGAGGCTATTGTCTCTGCATCCTGCGTTATTACATCCTTCCAGGATTCTCCTGCCATGAAAAACACTGTCACAGAGCAGACGGAGGATGATGGCTCTTC